>NW_028136612.1:0-27250 GCF_965140915.1 Aythya marila | reverse complement strand
CATGTCCCCAAATCCCCCCCCACCCCCATATCCCCCCATATCCCCCATCCCAATGCCCCCAAATCCCCCCCCCATACCCCCCACACCCCCCCCAATGCCCCCCACACCCCCCCATACCCCCCCACCCCCAAAATATCCCCAAATGTCCCCAAATTTTGCCCCCCCCCCCCAGGACCATTTCGGGGCCCCCCCTCCGTCTGCGTCCACTGCGCCGGCGTCACCCGCGACGAGTTCCTGCTGCGCCTGGGCCTGGCCCCCTTCCACGAGGTGCTGCGGGTCAACCTGCAGGTCAGGGGACATTTGGGGACACCGGGGGACATTGGGGACATTTGGGGTGACCCCCCCGTGTCATTTTAACCCCCCCCCTTTGTCCCTTTTCCCCCCCCCCCCCCAGGGCACTTTCCTGGTGACCCAGGCGGTGGCGCGGGCGCTGGTGGCGGCGGGGGCGCGCGGCGGCTCCATCGTGCTGCTGGGGAGCATCGTGGCCAAGGTGGGCTTTGGGGACAATTTGGGGACACCGCCACCCCCCCCTTGACCCCATGTGACCCCCCCTGACCCCTGTGACCCCCCCTGACCTTTGGGACCCCCCCCCTTTAGGTGGGCAACCTGGGCCAAGCCAATTACGCCGCCTCCAAGGCGGGCGTCGAGGGGCTGGCCCGCAGCAGCGCCAAGAGCTGGCCAGGTTTGGGGACATTTTGGGGACATTTTGGGGACATTTGGGGACGTTTCGGGGGGGGTGGCGGTGCCACGTGTGCCCCCCCCCCCAGGTTCGGGATCCGCTGCAACGTGGTGCTGCCCGGCTTCATCGCCACCCCCATGACGGCCAAGGTGCCCCCCAAGGTGCTGGAGAAGGTGATTTGGGGACGTTTGGGGACACTTGGGGACATTTGGGGACACTTGGGGACATTTAGGGACATTTCAGGACATTTGGGGATAATTGGGGACATTTAGGGATACTTCCGGATATTTAGGGACACTTAGGGATATTTGGGGACACTTGGGGACATTTAGGGATACTTGGAGACATTTGGGGACATTTGGGAACATTTGGGGATACTTGGGGACACTTGGGGAGATTTGGGGACATTTGGGGACACTTAGGAACACTTGGGGACATCGGGATACTTGGGGACATTTAGTACATTTAGGGACATTTAGGGATACTTGGGAACGTTTAGGGACATTTGGGGACATTTGTGGACATGGGGACATTTGGGGATAATTGGGGACACTTGGGAATATTTGGGGACACTTGGGGACATTTGGGGACATGGGGACATTTGGGGATACTTGAGGACATTTGGGGACATTTAGGGACATTTGGGGATACTTGGGGTCACTTAGGGACACTTGGGGACATCTGGAGACACTTGGGGACATTTGGGGACATTGGGATGCTTGGGGACATCTGGGGACACTTGAGGACATTTAGGGACATTTGGGGACATTTAGGGATATTTGGGGTTACTTGAGGACACTTAGGGACACTTGGGGACATCTGGGACACTTGGGGACATTTGGGGACACTTGGGGACATTTAGGTACATTTGGGGATACTTGGGGACACTTAGCGACACTTGGGGACATCTGGGGACACTTGGGGACATCGGGATACTTGGGGGCACTTGGGGATACTTGAGGACGTTTAGGTACATTTGGGGACATTTAGGTACATTTGGGGACACTTGGGGGACATTTGGGGACAGCAGTGGCCTCACCCCACCCCCTCCCAGTTCGCAGGACAGGTGCCATTGGGACGCCTCGGGGACCCCGAGGGTGAGTGCCACCCCCTTGGGGACACAACTGCCACCCCCCTTGGGGACACAACTGCCACCCCCCTTGGGGACACGGTGCCACCCCCTTGGGGACACGGTGCCACCGTCCCCGTGTCCCCCCCAGACGTGGCCGACGTCTGCGCCTTCCTGGCATCCGACGACAGCTCCTACGTCACCGGGGCCAGCGTGGAGGTGACAGGTGGGGTGGCATTGTCCCCCCCCCATGTCCCTGTCCCCCCCCCATGTCCCTGTCCCCCCCCCATGTCCCTGTCACCCCCCCCTCTCAGTGTCCCCATCCCTTGGGGTCCCCCCCATGTCCCCCCCGGGTCCCCGTCCCCCCACCAATGTCCCCATGTCCCCCCTGGGGTCCCTGTCCCCCCCCACAGTGTCCCCATCTCCAGTGTCCCCGTCCCCCCCCAGTGTCCCCATGTCCCCCTGGGGTCCCTGCCCCCCCCATGTCCCCCCCCCAGTGTCCCCAACCCAGGGGTCCCCCCCACGACCCCCCCATGTCCCTTTGGGGTCCCTGTCCCCCATGTCCCCCCCCATGTCCCCACGCCCCCCCCCAGTGTCCCCAACCCAGGGGGTCCCCCCCATGTCCCCCCCATGTCCCCAAGTCCCCCCCCAAGGTCTCCCTGGGTTCCCTGCCCCCCCCCATGTCCCCATGTCCCCACGCCCCCCCCCCAATGTCCCCATCCCTTGGGGTCCCCCCCATGTCCCTCTGGGGTCCCTGTCCCCCCCCATGTCCCCACGCCCCCCCCCCAGTGTCCCCAAGCCAGGGGGTCCCCCCTATGCCCCCCCCATGTCCCCACGCCCCCCCCCAATGTCCCCAACCCAGGGGTCCCCCCCCCACGACCCCCCCATGTCCCCCTCATGTCCCCAATGTCCCCCTGGGGTCCCTGTCCCCCCCCTGTCCCCCCATGTCCCCCCCATGTCCCCAATTCCCCCCCCCAATGTCCCCACCCCCCCTCTCTCCTTCCAGGCGGTCTCTTCATCTGACGGATGCGCCTCCCCCCAAAAAAAATAAACGAGCTGCGCCCCAGCTGCCTCCTCGCGTGCTGTCCCCTTCTGTCCCCCCCCGTGTCCCCTTTGTCCCCCCCGGTGTCCCCTTTGTGTCCCCCCCTCCCCCCAAGGTGTCCCCGGGGACTCCGGGCGGGCGGCGCTAGGACCCAGCGGCGCAGCCCCCAGCGGGCGGCGCTAGGACCCAGCACCACCTCCAAGCCCCGCCCACCCCCTCCCATTGGCCGGAGCCTCCGCAGCCGAACCCGATTGGCTGCGAGCCGAGCAGGGAGGCGTGATAACAGCGGGGGGGCGTGGCCGGGGCGGCAGAGCGGAAGTGACGTCGGCAGCGGGCGGAAGCGGCGGAGCGGGAGGCGCCGGGAGCGAGCGGGGGGCGCGGGGCGGGCCCGGGGGGTCCCGGGGGGGTCCCGGGGGGGTCCCGGAAGGGTCCGGGGGGGGGCCCGGGGCCGCCATGGCCGCGCCCGCCAACGCGCAGAGCGCCAGCAAGACCTGGGAGCTCAGCCTCTACGAGCTGCACCGCACCCCGCAGGTCCGGGGGGGGGGCGGGGGGCAAGGCCCAAGATGGCGGCCGGGGGGGGTGGGGGGGGTGAATGGGGTCCTGGGGGGGGGGGGAGGGGGGGTGAATGGGGGCGTAAATGGGGTCCTGAGGGCCCCAGGGGGTGGGGGAGGGGGGCTGCGGGCCGAAATGGGGCCCGAAATGGGGTCCTGAGGGGTTGGGGGGGGGGCTGGCGCCCTAAATGTGGCCCTAAAGGTCACCCTAAATGCCCCAGGGAGAGGGTCTCTGTGCTGGGATATGGGGAGGGGGCTTGGCACCATAGATGTGGCCCTAAATGTCACCCTAAATGACCCAGGGGGTGGGTTCAGGGAAGCGTCCTTGTGCAAAGATAGGGGGAGGGGGCCTGACCCCATAAATGGCACCCTAAGTGTCACCCTAAATGCCTCAGGGCGTGGGTTCAGGGTGTTGTCCCCGTGTGTGGATGGAGGACGGGGTCCTGACACCCTAAATGTGGCCCTAAGTGTCACCCTAAATGCCCCGGGGAAAGGGTCTCTGTGCTGGGATATGGGGAGGGGGCTTGGCACCGTAAATGGGGCCCTAAAAGTGGCCCTAAATGCCCCAGGGGGCGGCATCAGGGCAGTGTCCTTGTGTTGGGATATGGGGAAGGTGCCTGATCCCATAAATGTTACCCTAAGTGTCACCCTAAGTGCTCCAGGGGGTGGGTTCAGGGGGTTGTCCCCATGTGGGGATGGAGGACGGGGTCTGGACACCATAAATGTGGCCCTAAATGCCCCAGGGGGTGGGGGCAGGGGGTTGTCCCCGTGTGGGGATGGAGGACAGGGTCCCGACACCTTAAATGTGGCCCTAAATGTCACCCTAAGTGCCCCAGGGAGAGGGTCTCTGTGCTGGGATATGGGGAGGGGGCTTGGCACCATAGATGTGGCCCTAAATGTCACCCTAAATGCTCCAGGGGGTGGGTTCAGGGGGTTGTCTCCGTGTTGGGACAGGGGACAGGGTTCTGCCGCTCTAAAAGTCCCCCTAAACGTCCCCATAAGTGCCCCAGGAGGTGGGTGCAAGGGATTGTCCCCATGCTGGGACAGGGTATAGGGCCCTGCCACCCTAAAAGTCCCCATAAATGTCCCCATAAGTGCCACAGGGGGTGTATACAGGGGGTTGTCCCCATGCTGGGTCAGGGAATGGGGTCCTGCCACCCTAAAAGTCCCCCTAAACATCCCCATAAGTGCCCCAGGAGGTGCATGCAGGGGATGCCCCCATATGGGAACAGAGAATGGGGTCCTACCACCCTAAATGCTCCCCTAAATGTCACAAAAACTGGGTAAAGGGGATTGTTCCCATGGTGGGGCCAGGTCCTGCCACCCTAAAAGTCCCCAAAAGTGCCCCAGGAGGTGGGTGCAAGGGATTACCCGCATGTGGGGACAGGGAATGGGGTCCTTACACCCTAAAAGTCCCCATAAATGTCCCCATAAGTGCCACAGGGGGTGTATACAGGGGGTTGTCCCCATGCTGGGTCAGGGAATGGGGTCCTGCCACCCTAAAAGTCTCCCTCAATGTCCCCATAAGTGCCCCAGGAGGTGGGTGCAAGGGATTGTCCCCATGCTGGGACAGGGTATAGGGCCCTGCCACCCTGAAAGTCCCCATAAATGTCCCCTGAAGTGCCACAGGGGGGTGTATACAGGGGGTTGTCCCCATGCTGGAATAGGGAATTGGCTCCTGTCACCCTAAAAGTCCCCCTAAACTTCCCCATAAGCGCCCCAGGAGGCGCATGCAGGGGATGCCCCCATATGGGAACAGAGAATGGGGTCCTACCACCCTAAATGCTCCCCTAAATGTCACAAAAACTGGGTAAAGGGGATTGTTCCCATGGTGGGGCCAGGTCCTGCCACCCTAAAAGTCCCCCATATGTCCCCAAAAGTGCTCCAGGAGGTGGGTGCAGGGGGTTGTCCCCGTGTTGGGACAGGGAATGGGGTCCTGCCACCCTAAAAGTCCCCCTAAACGTCCCCATAAGCGCCCCAGGAGGTGCATGCAGGGGGTTGTCCCCATGCTGGAATAGGGAACGGGCTCCTGCCACCCTAAAAGTCCCCCTAAACGTCCCCATAAGCGCCCCAGGAGGTGCATGCAGGGGATTCCCCCACCCAGGCACAGGGACCGGGCTCCTGCCACCCCAAACCCCACAGCAGCAGCAGCAGCTCCCTGGGGCTGGGGACACCCCCGTCCCTGCGCGTGGGGCCCACCCGTGTGTCCCCCCGTCCCCGTGTGTCCCCCCCCTTGTCCCCGTGTCCCCGCAGGAGGCCATCATGGACGGGACGGAGATCGCGGTGTCGCCGCGCAGCCTGCACAGCGAGCTGATGTGCCCCATCTGCCTGGACATGCTGAAGAACACCATGACCACCAAGGAGTGCCTGCACCGCTTCTGCTCCGACTGCATCGTCACCGCCCTGCGCAGCGGGTACGGGGTGGGGGGAGGCAGAAAACCCACCACGAGGGGCAAAAATCCACTGCAGGGGGGTTAAACCCACCACGAGGGGCATAAAATCCAGCACAGGGGCGATAAAACCCACTGCAGGGGGGGAAAAGCCTACTGCAGGGGTCGTAAAACCTACCGGGGGGGAGGTAAAACCCACCACGGGGGGCAAAAATCCACTGTGGGGGGGGTAAAACCCACCGCAGGGGGCATAAAACCCACCACGGGGAGAAAAAACCCACTGCAGGGGTGTTAAAACCCACCACAGGGGGCAAAAATCCACTGCAGGGGGGCATAAACCCACTTCAGGGGGGAAAAAAACCACCACGGGGGACATAAAGCCACCACAGAGGGGATAAAACCCACTGCAGGAGGGTTAAATCCAGTGGGGGGGACGTAAAACCTACTGCAGGGGGGGGTAAAACCAACCATGGGGAGCATAAAACCCACCTCAGGGGGGCAAAAACCCACTGCAGGGGGGGTAAAACCCACCATGGGGGGCATAAATCCACTGTAGGGGGGCATAAAACCCACTGGGGGGGAGGTAAAACCCACTGAAGGGGGGGTAAAACCCACCAGACAGAGGGTTAAATCCACTGCAGGGGGGTAAAACCCACCATGGGGGGCAAAAATCCACTGCACGGGGGGTAAAACCCACTGTAGGGGGCATAAAATCCACCACAGGGGGGCATAAACCCACTGCAGGGGGGATTAAACCCACCGTGGGGGGCATAAAATCCACCACGGACTGCAAAAACCCACCACAGGGGGGTTAAAACCCACCACGGGGGGCAAAAATCCACTGCATGGGGGGTTAAATCCAGTGGAGGGGGGCGTAAACCCACTGCAGGGGGAGTAAAACCGACTGCAGGGGGGCAAAAACCCACTGCAGGGGGATTAAAACCCACCGCAGGAAGCATAAAACCCACCACGAGGGGCAAAAATCTACCACAGGGGGGTAAAACCCACCCCAGGGGGAGAAAAAACACCATGGGGGGGATAAAACCCAGTAAAGGAGAGAAAATCCACAGCAGGGGAGCAAAATCCACTAAAAAGGGGGTTAAATCCACTGAAAAGGGAATAAAACCTACTGAAGGGGGGGTAAAACACACTGGGGAGGGGGTAAAACCCACTGAGGGGGAGGAAAAAACACCGTGGGGGGGTAAAATGAACGGAAGAGGGGGTAAAATGAACAGAAGGGGGGGTAAAATGAACTGGAGGGGGGGTAAAAATGAACTGGAGGGGGGGTAAAATGAACAGAAGGGGGGGTAAAATGAATGAGGGGGGTAAAGTGAACTGGAGGGGGGGTAAAAATGAACTGGAGGAGGGGTAAAATGAACTGGGAGGGGGGTAAAATGAACCGGGGGAAGGGTAAAATGAACATGGGGGAGGTAAAAATGAACTGGAGGGGGATAAAATGAACTGGGGGGGGGTAAAATGAACGGAAGGGGGGGTAAAATGAACTAGGGGGGGGCAAAATGCATTGCAGGGGGCAGCAAAACCCCCTGCACGTGCGCAAAAACTGCACGGGGCAGCAAAACCCGCTGCAACGGAGGAAAAAAAAAACAATTTTGGGGGGGTAAAACAACTGGGAGGGGGTAAAACAACTTGGGGGGGGGTAAAACCGACCGTGGGGGTGCTGTTGGGGACACCCTGACCCTCTGTGTCCCCCCCCCAGGAACAAGGAGTGCCCGACGTGCCGCAAGAAGCTGGTGTCGAAGCGCTCGCTGCGGCCCGACCCCAACTTCGACGCCCTCATCTCCAAGATCTACCCCAGCCGCGACGAGTACGAGGCGCACCAGGACCGCGTGCTGGCCAAGCTCAGCCGCCTCCACAACCAGCAGGCGCTCAGCAGCAGCATCGAGGAGGGGCTCAAGATGCAGGCCATGCACAGGTCGGGCCCCCCCAAAAAGGATATTTGGGGGGATTCGGTGTTTGGGGGGCGTTGGATGGCGTCTTGGCGGCGTTTGGCGGCATCTTCGGCGCGTTTCATGATGTTTTCGGGGCAATCGATGACGCTTTGGGGTGGTTTACAACACGCTTGGGGGTGTTTGATGACATCTTGGGGGCATTTGACGTTTTAAGGATGTTTGAAGGCGTCTTGGGGGCGTTTGACGACGTCTTCGGCACGTTTGATGATGTTTTCGGGGCAATCGATGACGCTTTGGGGTGGTTTACAACACGCTTGGGGGCGTTTGATGACATCTTGGGGGCGTTTGATGACATCTTGGGGGCGTTTGATGACATCTTGGGGGCGTTTGACATTTTAGGGGTGTTTGAAGGCGTCTTGGGGGCGTTTGACGACATCTTGGGGGTGTTTGACATATTTGGGGCGTTTGACGACGTCTTTGGCGCATTTGATGATGTTTTCGGGGCGATCGATGACGCTTTGGGGTGGTTTACAACACGCTTGGGGGCATTTGGTGACGTTTTGGGGGCGTTTGATGACATTTTCAGGGCATTTGATGATGCTCTTGGGGCATTTGATGATTTGGGGGCATTTGATGGTGTCTTTGGGGCATTTGAGGACATTTTTGGGGCATTTGATGATGCGTTTGGGGTGTTTGATGACATTTTCGGGGAGTTTGACGACACTTTTAGGGCGTTTGACGTTTTTGGGGCATTTGATGATGTTTTTGGGGCATTTGATGATTTCGGGGCACTTGATGACGTTTTGGGGGTGTATGACGATGCCTTCAGGGCACTTGACGCGTTTGGGACGTTCGATGACGTTTTCAGGGCGTTTGGTGATGCATTTGGGGCATTTGATGTTTTCAAGGCATTTGATGCATTTTTCGGGTGTTTGACGTGTTTTTGGGGTGTTTAATGACACTTCTGGGACATTTCATGATTTCAGGGCATTTGGTGACGTTTTCAGGGCATTTGATGATGCCTTTGGGGCCTTGGACGATGCGTTTGGAGCATTTGTTGACGTGTTTGGGGCATTTGATGACATTTTCGGGGCGTTTGTGTTCAGGGCGCAGCGGATGGCACGTTTGGGGTGTTGGATGATGTTTTTGAGGTGTTTGACGATGTGTTTTTGGGGCATTTGACGTGTTTTGAGGACGTTTCACGATTTTAGGCCATTTGGTGACACTTTTGGGGCATTTGGTGACATTTGATGGGTGTTTGATGTTTTCGGGGCTTTTCATGACATGTTTGGGGCGCTTGATGATGCTTTTGGGGCGTTTGATGACGTTTTTGGGGCATTTGATGACATTTTTGGGGTGTTTGACGCATTTGGGGCGTTTGACGCTTCTGAGGTGTTCGATGATGCGTTTGGGGGCATCTGACGATGTTTTGGGGCATTTGATGACATTTTCAGGGTGTTCGATGACACTTTTGGGGCATTTGATGCTTTTGAGGTGTTCGATGATGCGTTTGGGGGCATTTTTGGGGCGTTTGATGACGTTTTTGGGGCGTTTGACAGCATTTTGGGGGCGTTTGACGCTTTTGAGGCGTTCGATGACGCTTTTGAGGCATTCGATGATGGTTTTGGGGGTGTTTGACAGCGTTTTGGGGGCGTTTGATGACGCTTTGGGGACGTTTGACAGCGTTTTGGGGGCGTTTGACGACGTTTTGGGGCGTTTGATGGCGTTTTTGGGGCGTTTGACGACCTTTTTGGGGGCGTTTGACGACTTTTTTGGGGGCGTTTGACGGCGTTTTGGGGGCATTTGACGGCGTTTTGGGGGCGTTTAACGACGCTTTGGGGGCGTTTGACGACGTTTTGGGGGCGTTTGACAGCGTTTTGGGGGAGTTTGACGACCTTTTGGGGCATTTGACGACCTTTTTGGGGCCGTTTCACAACATTTTGGGGGCGTTTGACGGCGTTTTGGGGGCGTTTGACGGCGTTTTGGGGGCGTTTAACGGCGTTTTGGGGGCGTTTGACGGCGTTTTGGGGGCGTTTGGGGGCATTTGACGGCGTTTTGGAGGCATTTGACAGCATTTTTGGGGCGTTTGACGGCGTTTTTGGGGCGTTTGACAACGCTTTGGGGCCGTTTGACGACCTTTTTGGGGCCGTTTGCCGTTTTTCAGCCCCGCTTGACCCGTTTCCTCCCCCCCGCAGGGCGCAGCGGGTGCGGAAGCTGCACCAGGAGTCGGACAACGCCACGTTCAGCGGCGGCGAGGACAACTGCGACAGCCGCTCGCACCTCAGCACCGCCTCGGCCCCCAGCCACCCCGAGGCCGGCCCCAGCCGCAAACGCTCCCGAGCCTCCGACGATTCCGGCCCCGAACCCGACCCCGAAGCCGCGGCCGAGGCCGGGGGCCGGGGCAGCCCCGAACCGGGCGCCGAGGCGGGGGGCAGCGAGATCGAGCTGGTGTTCCGCCCGCACCCGCTGCTGGTGGAGAAGGGGGAGTACTCGCAGACACGGTGAGGGGGGCAGCACCCAGGGGTGGCGCCTGGTGGCCTCGGGGAGGGGTGGCACCTTTGGGTGCTGTCCCCGAAGCGGCCGGCGGTGGTGGGGTTGGGGGAGGAGTGGGGTTGGGGGTGTTTTGGGAGGGGTCACGGTGACGTTAGGGGGTGGGTGGCGCTTCCAGGTGGCTCCTGCAACGCCCAAGTGGCCGCTGTGGGGACACCACCTCGCTAAAGGGTGGCTTTGGGGGGTGGTGGCACTGTCCCCATGTCACCCATCACCTCCAAGTGGCCACCGTGGTGACACCACCTCACTAAAGGGTGACTTTGGGGGGTGGTGGCACCGTCCTGGTGTCACCCATCACCTCCAAGTGGCCACAGGGGTGACACCACCATGCTAAAGGGTGACTTTGGGGGGTGGTGGCACTGTCCTCGTGTCACCTACCCCTCTGAGGTGGGAGTCCTGGTGGCTTTGGGGTCCTGTGGTGCTCTCCAAGTGTCCCCCACCCCTTCCAGGTGGCCACGGTGGTGACACCACCATGCTAAAGGGTGGCTTTGGGGGGTGGTGGCACTGTCCCAGTGTCCCCCACCCTTCCCAGGTGGGAGTCCTGGTGACTTTGGGGCCTGGTGGCACCATCCTAGTGCCACCCATCACCTCCAAGTGACCACAGGGGTGACGCCACCTTCCTAAAGGGTGGCTTTGGGGGTGGTGGCACCATCCCAGTGTCCCCCATCACCTCCAAGTGACCACAGTGGTGACGCCACCTTCCTAAAGGGTGGCTTTGGGGGCTGGTGGCACTGTCCCCATGTCCCCCACCCCTCCCAGTTGCCCACCAGGGCTCGGAGCCCACCCGCGGGGCTCAGCGTCCCCGCTCACCCCCACGTCCCCGCCACAACGCCGACCCGTGGCGCCCCCCAGGTGACCCGTGGTGGCCTCCAGGTGACCCGTGGTGACCCGTGGCGCCCCCGAGGTGCCCCTTGGTGGCCTCGAGGTGACCCCAACCCCCCCGCAGCTACGTGAAGACGACGGCCAACGCCACGGTGGATCACCTCTCCAAATACCTGGCGCTGCGCATCGCCCTGGAGGAGGCGCCGGCGCCGGGCCCCGAGGCGGCGGGGCTGGAGGACGTGAGCGAGAAGCAGTACACCATCTACATCACCACCGCCGGCGGAGCCTTCACCGTGCGTTTTGGGGGGGGTTTTGGGGACGTTTGGGGGGGTTTTGGGGACGTTTGGGGACGTTAGGGACACGGCCGCGCTGTCCCCCGCAGACGCTGAACGGCTCGCTGACGCTGGAGCTGGTGAACGAGAAGTACTGGAAGGTCAGCAAGCCGCTGGAGCTCTACTACGCCCCCACCAAGGAGCAGAAGTAGAAAGGGGGGGGCCCCGCTGGGGTCCCCCCCTTTTTTTTGGGGGGGATTTGGGGCCCTACGGGGGCGCTGTGGGGCTGGGGACGGGGACAAAGGCAGGGGGGGGGACGTGGGGACGCCAGCGAGGCTGCTTCCGTGTCCCCCCCCCTCCAGTCCCCAGCCCTATTGGGGGGGGTTCCCAATCCCTGGGGGGGTTCCTTATCCCTGGGGGGGGTCCCTCCCCTCACCCCATTCCCCCCCCCACCCCAAAGGGACACGCGTGTCCCCTTTCCCTGGGGGTCCCCAGCCCTTGGCACGGCAAAAAGGGGAGCGGGGCGCCCCGGGGGGGGCTCCCCTGGGTGTGTGGCCCCCCCCCAAGGTGTTTGTCACCCCCCCAGGCGTGTGTCACCCCCCCAGGTGTGTGTCACCCCCCCTGGGGACGGGGAGCAGCAATAAAGCAGCGCTCGGAGCCCTCCTGCACCTCGCGTCCTTTATACGAGCGGGGTCACAAACCCGGGGAGGAAGGGGGGGGGGGGGGGGACAAACAGCCACGGGGGGGGGACACGGACAGACAGACGGACTGGGGGGGGGGTTGGGGGGGCGCGGGGGGAGCCCCCCCAGCCCCTCAGAAGTTGGGTTTGTGCTTCTTGAGCTCCACCATCAGGTGGTGGATGTTGATGAGCTCGGCGCGGGCGGGGAGGGCGCGCAGCGGGGGCTGCGCCAGCACCTTGTGGAAGCGGTGGTAGTACTGGATCAGCTGCGTCAGCGCTCCCTGGGGGGGGCACACAAGAAAAGGGGGTGGGTTAAGGGATCGCAGCACAACCCCCCCGTGCCCCCCACCCCAAAAAAAAAGCCACCTGGATGATGCTGGTGCCGTTCTTGAAGTTGCTGAAGGAGCGCATCACGTCCTGGCTCAGCGCCTCCACCGCCGCCTTCCAGGTGCTGGAGAAGCCGCGCACCAACTGGGTCACCCGGGCTGGGGGGGGGGAAAAAAAAGGGTTGGGGGGGTTAAAAAGGAGTTGGGGGGGTTAAAAATGGGATGGGGGGGTTAAAAAATTGGGGGGGGGGGGGGACAAAACTCACCCTCCTCCCCCCGCAGCCGCTCCTGCTGCCCCTTCTCGATCAGCGCCTCCGCCTCCTTGACGAAGGCGATCATCCCCCCGAAAGGGGGGGAGAGGATCTCCTCGATGAATTCCTGCGGGGGGGGGCATAAAAATAAAAAGGGGGGGTCGTGAGACACCCCCTGGACCCCCCCCCAATTTGCTGACCCCCCCCAAACTCACCTGGGTGCGGGCTGAGAGCAGCTGCTGGAAGCCCTCCACCTCCTTGCTCTCCTCCACCGCTCGCTCCTGGGGGGGACACAGACATTAAAAGGGCCCCCCCCGGGGTTAAAACGGGGCTGGGGGGGTCCCTAATTTAAGGGGGGGGTCCCTAATTTGAGGGGGGGGGCTCCTCACCATGAGGACGCCCAGCATCATGTCGTAGTTGTTGATGAGGAAGACGAGCTGCTCCTTGCGCGAGGAGAACTCGGCCGCCACGCGCAGCACGAAGTTCTCCACCTCCACCTGCGGCGTGGGATGAAATAATTTGGATAATTTGGGGTGGGGGGGGGCTTTTCCTGACCCCCCCCACCCCAAAAAAAATATAAAAAGCCCCCCCCCGAGACCTGCAGCTGCCCCAGTAGCGCGTGGGTCTTCTCGTTGGGGAAGGTCTGGTTGATGCTGACGATGGCGGAGGAGAACTCGGCGTAGCGCCGGGTGATCTGAGGAGGGACGGGGGGGGAAAATAAATCCCAGGGGGGGGAAATAAATCCCGGGGGGGTCCCGCGAGCCCCCCCCCTTTAAAAAAAAACCCTTTTTACGTAGTGGGGCCGCGTGTCGAGGAAGCCCAGCCGCTGCGGGTCGGTGTTCTGGATGCTCTGGATGTTCAGCTCCAGGATGTGCTCGAAGCGGGGCCACAGCAGCTCCAGCAGCGCGTCCCAGTACCTGCACGGCCCCGGGGGCATTTCGGGGGGGGGGGGGAAATGGAAATTTGGGGATTTTGGGGGCGGGGGGGGCACGGCGACCCCCCCCCAGGACTCACTTATCGACGGCGGGGATGTTGCGCTTGGCCATGATGGCTTTGAAGCGCAGCACGATGTGGATGCAGAGGAAAACGGCGATGCCGTCGTAGCAATCGCAGACGTAGCCCTCCATGTGCTTCTGCAGGGACATTTCGGGGGGGGTCAGCGGCTCGGGGACAGCCCCCCCAATAAAAAAACCCCCTCCCCAACCCACCAGGAACATGGCCAAGGTCTTGCCCATGACGGCGTTGAAGAGATCCTGGGCGCTGGGCCCCGCCACCATGAAGAAGTCGCAGAGGAAGAGGTACTCGCGGCAGCCGTTGTCCAGCAGCGCGTAGTGCTGGCTGCGGAACAGCGACTCGAAGGGGTACTGGGGGGGGGGTCCAAGCATTTTAGGACCCCCCCCTGATGTTTTTAAGACCCCCCCCGGGGGCGTAACTCACCCTGACGTCGCTCTTCTGGGCGGCGTGGGGCACGATGATGGGGCCCTCCAGCTCGGCCGCCCCGATGACGGCGCCGCGGTTGCCCAGCGTGAAGACGGTGTTGCGGTTCTTCAGCGAGGGCTTGGAGAAGAAACGTGGGGGGGGGGGAAAAACGGACGAGGGGGGGTCAAGGAAACAACACGGGGGGTGAGAATACCCCGGGGGGGGCACATTTAGCCCCCCCAACCCCCTTTTTCCACCCTTTTTCCACCCGGCAGCAGGATATCTTTCTTAGCCGTGTCCTCCACGCCCATCAGGTCGTCCTTCTCCGCCACCTCCTCGTACTGCGGGGTAAAAAAATGGGGGGGTGAGCGCTAAAAAAGGGTCGTGCCCCCCCCCTCAGGTGTGTTCCCCCCCCCTCAAAGCCCACCTGGATCTTCATGAGGCGGCTGGTGTAGGATTTGAAGTAGGAGAGGTAAATCTTGCTCATGGTGTCCACGTACTGCTCCCGCAGCTCCTGCGCCGCCGCCCGCTCGTTGCCCAGCAGGAACTGGTAGAAAAACCTAAAAAAAAATAAAAAAGGGAGTAAAAATAATTAGGAGGGGTGACAAAATAAAGTGGGGGGTTTAAAAATAAGAGGGGGGGGCCCACCTGTATTTCAGCAAGGCGTTTTGTGGGATCTGGTAGTTGGTCATGGGCTTGCGGAAGGAGTAAATCTTCTGCAGGACAAACTCGCGGATTTTGGTCACGGCCTGCGAAAAAAAAGAGGATAAAACAGCTCAGGGGGCGTTGGGAAGGGAGGGGCTGATTTTTTTGAATCGGGGGGGGGGTTTGCCTTGATTTTGAGCTTCTCCAGGATGTGCTGCACGTCGGCGCAGGCCACGGTCTCCCTGAAGGCTTGCTCCTTCACCGAGTTGATCTTCCCGTTCAGCTCGTGGAGCTGCTCCAGGAACTCCGGCTCCGTCACCGGCGCCTCCAGGATGGTGCTGGGGGGGCAAAACACTAAATAAATAAATTCAGGGGAGACAACAGGGACTTTTTTTGTCCTTTTTGTCCCCTTTTCTCGTACCTGATCATGGTGGCGGGCACCACCAGCTCGTCCAGCAGCTGGCCCAGCTGGCGGCGCACGGCGCGGCGGTTGCGCAGCCGCAGGTTCATGGCCACCGAGTGCTCCTGCAGCGTGCGGATCTCGCAGCTGATGCTGCTCAGGGCGCTCTGGAAGGCGCCCAGCATCTGCTCCATGCGCTGCGGGGGGACGGTGGGGGCGTTGGGGACACGTTGGGGACACTTTGGGGACGTTGAGGGGGTGTAGGGGTGAAGGACAGACCTCCAGGATGGCGTCGCAGGCGGTGATCTGGGTGTGCAGCGAGGCGATGTTCTCGCTCTCCTTGATGTCTTGGGGGGGGGTTAAGGGACATTTGGGGACACCAGGGGACACCAAGGGACATCAGGGGACATTGGGGACACAAGGGGACGTTGGGGACACCGAGGGGCCCCCCCAAAAAGGATACAGTCGCGGATGGAGGCGCGCTCCACCTCCTGCAGCTCCAGCTCCACCTGCCTCGAGTACTGGCGCAGGTCCACGCCCTGCGGGGACAAAGGGGACACTGGGGGGGGGGTTGGGGACACCGGGGGGGGTTGGTGGCACCGGGGGGGGTTGGTGGCACTGATTTGGGGGGAGTTAAGGGGGTTTTGGGGGTGTGGGGGGGGCCTCGCTCACCGTCTTCAGGGCCTCCTGCACCAGCGCGTCCTCCAGGTTGGCCTGGATGTGGACTGGGGGGGGGGGGGACACAAAGGGGGGGTGGTACCGCTGGCCCCCTCCTGTCCCCAATGCCCCCCCCCAGGACCCTCTCCTGTCCCCAATGTCCCCCCCGCCCGCAAGACGCCCCCAACCCTCCCCTGTCCCCTGTTGTCACCCCCCCCACATCCCCCAATGTCCCCAGGACCCCCCCAGTGTCCCCCCCATCCCCCTCCTCTCCCCTGTTATCGCCCCCCCACGTCCCCCCCATGTCCCCAATACCCCCCCACACATCCCCAATGTCCCCCCAGTGTCCACCCGTGTCCCCAGGACCCCCCCCCATATCCCCCTACTCCCCTCCTGTCCCCTATTATCCCCCCATGTCCCCCCCATGACCCCAAAGCCCCCCCCAGGCACCCCCACCCCCCTCCTCTCCCCCATTACCCCCCCCAACTCCCCCCCTATGCCCCCCCCATGTCCCCAACCCCCCCCCCGTGCCCCCAACCCCCCCCATGACCCCAAAGCCCCCCCCAGGCCCCCTCCACCCCCCTCCTGTCCCCTATTATCCCCCCCCATGTCCCCCCCCCGTGTCCCCAGTGTCCCCCAACCCCCTCCCCATGTCCCCAAAGCCCCCCCCAGGCCCCCCCCACCCCCCTCCTGTCCCCTATTATCACCCCCCCCATGCCCCCCCCGTGTCCCCAATGTCCCCCCCACGCCCCCCCCATCCCCCCAGTGTCCCCCAATGCCCCCCCCATGTCCCCAAAGCCCCCTCCAGGCCCCCCCAAACCCCCCCCACCCCCCTCCTCTCCCCCATTACCCCCCCCAAACTCCCCCCCCATGCCCCAAACCCCCCCCCACGTCCCCAAATCCCCCCCATGTCCCCAAAGCCCCCCCCAGGACCCCCCCTCTCCCCCATTACCCCCCCCAAACCCCCCCCCATGCCCCCAACTCCCCCCCCATGTCCCCAAATCCCCCCCCCGGTGTCCCCGAGCCCCCCCCCGCACCGTCCACGCCGTCCAGCACCAGGTCCTCCCCCCCCAGCTCCAGCTCGGGCTCCGCCATCCCCTGCGGGGGGGGCTCGGCCTCCACCTCCGCCGCCATCTTGGCTTCCCCCCCCTTCCCTTTAAACCCCCGTCACGTGACGCGGGCGCGCTGACGTCACTTCCGCCTCCTTCCCTTCCGCCGCCGGGCCCCGCAGCAGCCGCCATGGTGGGCACCGGGGGGGGGGGGGGGCGGCGGAATCGGGCGGCATCGGCGCCGGGGGGGGCGCAGGGGGACGGGGGGGGACGGAGGGGAACGGGGGGGGTCTGGGGAAGGCGGAGGGGGGCGGATGGCGCGGGGGGGCCCCGCTCGGAGCCATCGTGGGGCCGCCGCTTGGGGCCCGCCTGGGGGATGCGGCCTGCGGCGGGCGCGGCCTAGGCCTGGGGGGGGGGCCCGAGCCCCTGAGGGTGGCCCTGAGACCCCCCCAGGGTTGTCCCCAAGCTTCCGAGGGTGTCCCCGAGCCTCCCAGGTTGTCCCCAAGCCCCCAAGGGTGGCCCTGAGCCCCCCATGGTGGCCCTGAGCGCCCCCGGATGTCCCCAAGCCCCTCAGGGTGGCCCCAAGCTCCCTGGGGTGTCCCTGAGTCCCTGGGGTGTCCCCAAGTCCCTGAGGGTGTCCCTGAGCCCCCCCCGCAGGTGACCCCAAGCCCCTGAGGGTGGCCCTGAGTCCCTGGGGTGGCCCTGAGACCCCCCCAGGGCTGTCCCCAAGCTTCTGAGGGTGTCCCCGAGCCCCCCAGGATGTCCCCGAGCCCTCCAGGATGTCCCCAAGCCCCCAAGGGTGGCCCTGATCCCCCCCGGTGGCCCCGAGCGCCCCCCCGGGGGTGGCCCCAAGCCCTCAGGGGTGGCCCTAAGCTCCCAAGGGCGTCCCTGCCCCCCTCAGTGTCCCCAAGTCCCTGAGGGTGGCCCTGAGTCCGTGGGGTGACCCCAAGCCCCCCCCCCGAGGCTGTCCCCAAGCCCCTCAGGATGTCCCCAAGCCCTCAGGGATGTCCCTGAGCATCCCCAAGGATGACCCCAAGCCCCCCAGGGTGTCCCCAAGCCCACAGGGGTGTCCTTGATCCCCCCCCGCAGTGTCCCCAAGCCCCTGAGGGTGGCCCTGAGCCCCCCCTGGGGCTGTCCCCAAGCTTCCAAGAGTGTCCCCAACCCCTCTTGGGATGTCCCCAAGCCCCTCAGGGTGTCCCCAAGCCCCTCTCCCTGCCCCTTTATCCCCCCAGGGCCACCCAGCCCCGTGGCTTCTCCTCCCCACCGCCCCCATGGACCCTACAGTGACCATCCCTGTCCCTCTGTCCCTCTGTCCCTGTCCCTTTGTCCCCGTCCCTGTCCCCGCAGTCGCTCGTCATCCCCGAGAAGTTCCAGCACATTCTCCGCGTCCTCAACACCAACATCGACGGCCGGCGGAAGATCGCCTTCGCCATCACTGCCATCAAGGTGAGGGGACAACAAAATTTGGGGACAGGGGGACACGTGGGGGTGATGGGGGTGTCACCACGTGTCCCCCCCCTAACGCCACCGTCCCCAATTCAGGGCGTGGGGCGCCGCTACGCCCACGTGGTGCTGCGCAAGGCCGACATCGACCTCACCAAGCGGGCGGGCGAGCTGACCGAGGACGAGGTGAGGGGTTTGGGGGCGTCGCAGGGGGATTTGGGGACACTGTGGGGACACGCGGGGACGTTTTTGGTGTCGCTTTGTCCCCCCCAGGTGGAGCGCGTCATCACCATCATGCAGAACCCGCGGCAGTACAAGATCCCCGACTGGTTCCTCAACAGGCAGAAGGACGTCAAGGACGGCAAGTACAGCCAGGTGAGGGGGCGAGGGGACAGCGGGGGACACCGGGGACGTCCCCGCTGTCACCGGAGGGATTTGGGGACACCGCGGTGACGCCGTGACCCCCCCCTCCCCAAAAAAAAAAAGGTGCTGGCCAACGGGCTGGACAACAAGCTGCGCGAGGACCTGGAGCGGCTGAAGAAGATCCGGGCGCACCGGGGGCTGCGCCACTTCTGGGGGTGAGCACGGGGACACCGGGGGGGTGACGGGGGGTGGCAGGGGGTTGGGGACACGCTCGGGGACACGAGGGGTGACCCCAATGTCCCCCCGCTGCCCCCCAGGCTGCGCGTGCGAGGCCAGCACACCAAGACCACCGGGCGCCGGGGCCGCACCGTGGGGGTCTCCAAGAAGAAGTAACCCCCCCAGGATCAATAAATGTCACTTTTTGTCACCAAAAAGGCTCCGGGCTGTGTCACTTGGGGGGTGGGGCTTGCACGAGGGCGGGGCCTTGCACGAGGATGGGGGCAGCGGGGGGGTTGCACAAGAGCAGGGCTTTGCACGCCCCTCGTGCAAGGGTTTAAGGGGCAGCCGGGCTTTGGGGGGGCTCTGCGTGGGGTGGGGGGCGCCGTCGTGCAAGCCCCTCCCACCTCGTGTGAAGGGCGTGCAAGCCCCGCCCATTTGTGGGCACGGGTGTGCAAGCGACGCCCGCCTGCCCTTAACAAACAGGGCGGCGCCGGCTTCGCTCTGGTTTGCCCTCAACCAATATGGCCGCAGCGGCTTGCTCTTCCTTGCCCTCAACCAATATGGCCGCGCCGGCTTTCCCTTGCCGTGCCCTCAACCAACATGGCCGCGCCCGCTTAGCTCTGCTGCCCTCAAGCAACATGGCGGCGGCTCAACGCCTCCCCGCCTCGCCCGCCCGCTACAAACATGGCGCCGCCGCCTTCACCCCGCCCCCCGGCTTGGCTTACGATTGGCCGGGCGGCGGGGCTCCCCGCCTCCTGATTGGCCGAGGCGGGGCTCGCCGCCTCCTGATTGGCCGCGGCTCGCGTGGCGCCGGAAGGGCGGGCCCAAGGCACACGCGGCGGGGATGGTGGCGGCGGCCGGCGGGGGGGACGCGGCCCGGGGGGCTCGGGCCCGGCGGGGGGCGCCCGGGGGGGGGGCCCCGAGGAAGCGGGACCCCTTCCCGGGGGGAGCGCCCCTGCCCCGGCCGCGCTTGAGGCGGTTCCTGAGGGGCTCGGAGGGCAAAGAGGTGCGGATGGGGGGGTTTGGGGGGGGTTTGGGGGGTCCTGGGGGGGATTTAGGGGAGCTTGGAGGGGGTTTGGGGGGGCTCGGAGGGGTTTGGGGGGGCTGAGGGGGAGTTTGGGGGGTCTGAGGGGTCTGGGGGGGCTTGGGGAGGGGGTTGGGGAGATCTGGGGGGGCTGAGGGAGGATTTGGGGGGGCTGGGAGGGGGTTGGGGGGGCTTTGGGAGGGATTTAAGGGGGACTGGGGGGGCTGGGAGAGCTTTGGGGGGGCTTTGGGGGGGCTTGAGGAGTCCGGGAGGGTCTTGGGGGGCATGGGGAGGGGTTTGGGGGGGGATCTTGGGAGGTCTGAGGGGTCTGGGGGGGGTTGGGAGGAATTTGGGGGGGCTGTGGGAGCTGTGAGGGGTTTGGGAGACTCTGGAGGGGCTGGGGGAGGGATTTGGGGGGGCTCTGGGGGGCTTGAGGAGGCTGGGAGGGGCTTGGGGAGGGATTTGGGAGGGATTTGGGGGGTCTGAGGGGGCTGGGAGGGTTTTGGGGAGGGTCTGGGGGGCTTGGGGAAGGGTCTGGGGGTATCTGGGGGGGCTTGGAGAGGGATTTATGGGGGCCTGAAGGAGCTAAATGAGGATGGGAGGGGTTTGGGGGAGATATTGGGGGGTCTGGGGGGGCTTGGGGAGGGATTTGAGGGGTTTGGGGGGCTTGGGGAGGGATTTGCGGGGTGTCTGGGGTGGTGCGAGGAGACTGGGAGGGATTTGGGGGGGATCTGAGGGGGCTGGGAGGGGGTTTGGGGAATCAGGGGGGGCTTGGGAGGGATTTGGGGGGGCTGGGAGGGATTTGGGGAGGATCTGGGGGGCTTGAGAAGGGATTTAGGGGGGGCTGGGAGGGAATTTTGGGGGAATCTGGGGGGCTTGGAGGGTGTTGGGGAGGATCTGGGGAGGCTTAGGGGGCGATTTCGGGGTGTCTGCGGGACTCGAGGAGTGCCTTAGGGGGGTCCTGGGCGTTTTGGGGAGGGATTTGGGGGTCCCATCTAACACCCCCCCCCCCCAAAAATTTTCTCCCAGCCCCGCGCCCGCTCCCAGCGCCTGCGGGGGCAGCTGCAGCGAGCGGAGCACAACGAGGAGGCGGCGGCCACGCGGGCGGCACGCTCGGAGCTGCTGCTCCCCGAGGAGCCGGGGTGAGCCCCCCGGGTGTCCCCCCCATCGGTGTCACCCCCCCGGTGTCCCCGTGTCACCCCCACGTCCCCTTTTTCCCCCCCCCCCCCCGCAGCTTTTTGGAGGCCGATCCCGGCGAGGACACCTGCACCATCACCCAGGGGGACATCGCCGAGGCCGTGGACATCGCCAGCGCCGCCAAGGTGAGGAGGGGACACTTTGGGGACATTTGGGGACACTTTGGGGACACGGGGGGGCAGCCAGACCTCACCCCCTGCCCCCTACCCTGCAGCACTTCGAGCTGAGGCTGGAGCAGTTCGGGCCCTACCGGCTGGATTACACCCGCACCGGGCGGTGAGCGGGGGCTCTCCGGGGGGTTTTTTTGGGGGGGATTTTCTTGTCACCCCTTTGTCACCTCGCTGTCCCCTCCCTGTCCCGCAGGCACCTGCTGCTGGGGGGCCGCCGGGGCCACGTGGCCGCCCTGGACTGGCAGACGAAGGCGCTGATGTGCGAGGTCAACGTGCTGGAGACGCTCAACGACGTGGCGTGAGCAGGCAGCGAGCCTCCACCCCCAGACTTCGTGTCCCCAAAGCGTCCCCAAATCGTCCCCAAATCGTCCCTGTCCCCGCAGGTGGCTGCACACGGAGACGATGTTCGCGGTGGCGCAGCGCCGCTGGCTCTACGTCTACGACAACCAAGGGCTGGAGCTCAACTGCCTCAAGTCCTTCCCCGGCGTCCTGCGCCTGCAGTTCCTCCCCTACCACTTCCTGCTGGCCACGGCGGTGGGTGAGGCTTTTGGGGACACCGGGGGACATTTGGGGGGGGGGTTTAATGCTCTTTGTGTCCCCCCCGCCCCCAGAATGAGAGCGGCTTCCTGCAGTACCTGGACATCTCGGTGGGGAAGGAGGTGGCGGCGCTCTGCACGCGCGGCGGGCGCTTGGCGGTGATGGCGCAGAACCCGGCCACCGCCATCGTGCACCTGGGGCACAGCAACGGTGGGCGCCCCCCCCTTTAACCCCCCACCCTTGAAAAACTTGAGAAACCCCCTCAAAAACCTCATTTTCCTCCTTTTTTTCCCCCAGGCACGGTGACCCTGTGGAGCCCCAACGTCAAGGAGCCGCTGGTGCGGATGCTGTGCCACCGCGGGGCCGTGCGCGCCGCCGCCGTCGACCCCACCGGCACGTGAGCACCGGGGGGGGGCTTTGGGGACCCCCGCAGCCCCCCCAAACCTGGAAATCTCGGTTATTCGCCCCCCCACGTCCCTCTTTTTCCCCCTTTTCTCAGGTACATGGCGACGGCGGGGCTGGACCGCAAGCTGCAGCTGTGGGACCTGCGCACCTACCGGGCGCTGCGGGGGCTGCTCCTGCCCCTGGGCGCCTCCGAGCTCGCCTTCAGCCAGCGGGGGCTGCTGGCCGCCGCCTGCGGGGACCTGGTGCAGGTGGGACGGGGTCGGAACCGCCCCGATTTTGGGGTTTTTCCCCCCCTCTTCAACGCTTTTCCCCCCCCTCCCCAGGTGTACCAGGCGCCCGGCGGCGAGCTGAGCCCGAAGCCTTACCTCTGCCACCGCCTCTCGCGGCCCCCCCAGGGCCTCCGCTTCTGCCCCTTCGAGGACGTCCTCGGCGTGGGGCACGGCGCCGGCTTCAGCAGCTTGCTGGTGCCAGGTAGGGGCCGTCCCCGCGGCCCTGCGGCCCCTCTCCTCGGGGACAAAGGGACAACGACCCCCCCCCGTGTCATATTTTGCCCCCCCCCAGGTGCCGGCGAGGCGAATTTCGACGCGCTGGAGAACAACCCCTACCGCAGCCGCAAGCAGCGCCAGGAGTGGGAGGTGAAGGCGCTGCTGGAGAAGGTGAGCAGGGACGGGGAAGGGGGGGTCTAAAAGGACATGGGGACCCCCCCGGGGGGCCGCTCACCCCCTTCCCGTTGTCCCCGTGCCCCCCCAGATCCCCGCCGAGCTGATCACGCTGGACCCGGGGCAGCTGCAGCGCGTGGACACGGCCACCATGGAGCAGAAGCGAGCGGAGCGCGTCGAGCGCCTGGTAGGGGGCCGGGGGCAGCTCTGCTGGGGGGGCAGAGGGGTTTGGGGTCACCCCCTCACCCTTTTATGGTCCGTTTCTCCCCCTTTTTCCCAGGGTTTTGACCCCCAAGCCAAGGGCAAGTTCCAGCCGCGGCGGCGGGCGAAGGGCGGCAGCTCCACCGGGAGCTTGCTGCGGCGCAAGAGGAAGGTGGCCCACGAGCAGCAGCGGGTGGGTGTCCCCCCCCCAGAGTCCTCCCCCCAAAAAAAACTTCAGATTTGGGGTTCCTGATGTCTTGTGTCCCCCCCCCAGGCTGTCATCCGGCAGAGCGTGGAGCAGCGGGAGCAGCAGCAGAAGCAGAGCAGGACGGGGCCCCCCCCGCAGCGCACGGCGCTCGACCGCTTCAAGAAGCAGGGATAGGGACACTTCCCCCCCCCCGTGGTGTCCCCAACAGCTTGGGGACATCCCTGCGGGGCCGGGACACCCCCATGGGGCGTCCCCTTCTTTATTAAAGCCTTTGTACCCCCCCCTTCTGAGCCCGCTTTTGATTTTGGGGACCCCCCAGCCCTGCGTCCCCCAGCACCGCGGGTGTCACCGTCCTCATTTTATTGCCCAGGACATCGGCCACCAGCACGGAGGTGGCCCCGGGGCCAGTCCTTGTCCCCACGGTGTTGGGGACAGTCCCTGGGTGCCAGCACGGCCCCGTCACTGCTGCAGCTCCGGCACCGGGCCACGTCCTGGTCCTGTTGTGTCCCAAATGGTCCCCGGGGAGGTCACAGCTCCTGGGGCACTGCGGTGACGTTTGGGGCCGTGTCCCCTCGCTGCTGCAGGTCCCGGAGCACCGTGCAAGGTCCTGGTCCCCGCTGCACCCCAAATAATCTTTTGGGGTTGTGCTGCTCCAGCTCCTCGAGGACATGCAGCACCTCAAGACTTCCTCCTCGTTGCAGTTTTATTTGGTGCAAAGCCCGGCGCTGCTGCAATTCCTTGAGCTCCTGGAGCACCGTGCAAGGTCCTGGTCCTTGTTGCACCCCAAATTATCCTTGGGGGGGTCGCAGCCTGGCACCGCTGCAGCTCCTGGGGCACACGCAGCCCCTTCCCATGGCTCTGGGGTGAAATTTGGGGCCGCGTCCCATCGCTGCTGCAGCCCTGCACCGCCTCCCCGTTGCACCTGGGGTTTTATTGGGTGCTGCAGCCCGGCTCTGCTGCAATTCCTTGGGCTCCTGGAGCACCGTGCAAGGTCCTGGTCCTTGTTGCACCCCAAATTATCCTTGGGGGGGGGGTCGCAGCTCAGCACTTCTGCAGCTCCTGGGGCACGTTCAGCACCCCGCAGCGTCCTCCAAGAGATTTTGCTGCACCTTGAACTCGTGCAGCGCCGCAGCAGCCCCCTCCCCATTGCACCTGGGTTTTTTTTGGGGGGGGTTTTAGGGGTGCTGCAGCTCCTTGAGGCCACGCAGCACCTCGCGATGCTTCCTCCCCGCTGCGCCTTCACTTTTATTTGCTTCTGCAGCCCCCCCGACCCCGTGCAATGCCCCCCTTACCCCCCCTACCCCAAACTCCCAGCCCTTTTTGCGCCCCCCCCGCCCCCCAAAACCCTCAGCCCCACAGCCCCTGCAGCGCAGCCAGCGCCTTGCAGCGCAGCACCCCCAGCACCCGCTGCAGGGGGCTGCAGGCGGCCGCCCCCCCCCGCGCCAGCTCCCAGGCCCTCCTCAGCTCGGGGGGGCGCAGCCGGTGGGCGCTCAGCAGCACCCCCCCGTAGCAGCAAGGGTCCAGGGGGAAGCGGGCGGCCCCGGCCATGCGCGCCGAGTGCCGGGGGGCCAAGCCGGCTCGGCGGGCGCACAGCCCCACGAAAACGTCCTCGGGTCCCACGGGGGGGACGCGGGGGGCGACCTCCAGCACCGCCAGCACCGCCGGGGCCGAGAGGACGTAGGCGCTGCCGCTGCAGTACGGGGGGAAGGCGGCGGCGGCGTAAAGGGACGCGGGGACGTGGTGGCGACCCCGGGGGTCCCGCTCGGGGCGCACGCGCCAGTGGACGCGGCCCAGGTAGAGGCGGGCGGGGGTCCGCCAGCCCCGCAGCAGGGTCAGCAGCCCCGGCACGTGCACGAAGGCGTCGTCGTCGGCCTTGAGGACGAAGCGGGCGCCGGGGCAGCGGGCGGCCGCCCAGCCCAGCAGCAGCAGGGTTTTGCGGGTCAGGTTGGCGTAGGTGTCGGCGAAGGCGCCCTGCACCACGTCGCCGTGCCGCCGCGCCTCCTCCTGCACCGCTGCGCCCACCCCCTCCACCCCGTCCCCCTCCACCGGCACCCCCAAGCCAAAAAGGGTGCGGGTGGGGAGCCCCCCGGAGCCCCCCCAGGTGTCCCGCACCGCCTGGCGCTGGGCAAAATGCGCCGGGGCGCTGGGCACCAGCAGCAGCAGGAAGGGAGAGGGGGTCCCGCAGCCGGGGGGGGACACGAGGACGGGGACGCCGGCGAGGACGGGGAGGGGGGCGCTGCCTGCGGGGCCCGTCAGGTTGGAGGAGGATGCGCCGAGCGCGGAGCTGTCGCCCCTTGGGATGCCTGCGGCCGCTGCATTGTTTGCAAGGTGCGAACTGTCTGCAATGCCTGCACCGTTTGCAAAGGATGCGCTGTTTGCAACGTGCAAACTGTTTGCAATTCCTGCGCCGTTTGCAATTCCTGCGCCGTTTGCAATTTCTGCTCCGTTTGCAATTCTTGCACCAGCTCCAAGGCCTGCTCCGATTGCAAAGCCTGCATCATTTGCAATGCCCCTGCCGTTTGCAAAGCCCACAGCATTTGCATTGCCCGCATCAATCGCAAAGCCCACACCGTTTGCAATGCCTGCAGCATTTGCATCACCCACATCGTTTGCAACAGCCCCACCTTTTGCAAAGCTCCCACCATTTGCAAACCCTGCACCATTTGCAAATCCCACATCATTTGCAAACCCCGCACCGTTTGCAAAGCCCCCACCGTTTGCAGGACCCACATACCTTGCAATGCCCACACCGTTTGCAAAGCCTGCCCCGTTTGCAATGCCTAAACCGTTTGCAAACCCTGCACCATTTGCAAACCTTGCACCATCTGCAAACCCTGCACCATTTGCAAAGCCTGCCCCATTTGCAATGCCTAAACCGTTTGCAAACCCTGCACCGTTTGCAAACCCTGCACCGTTTGCAATGCCCCCACCGTTTGCAAACCCTGCCCCGTTTGCACCCCCTGCCTCCTCCTGGCCCCCCCGCTCCAGCCCCGCGGCCAGCAGTGCCGCCAGCAGCTCCTCGCTGCCGCCGCTGCCCAGCCCCAGCGCCAGCCCCAGCAGCAGCCCCAGCCCCAGCCCCAGCCCCGCCGCCCTGCGCACCGCCCGCCGGCCCGGCCGCCGCCTCCGGCACATCCCCGCCGCTCCACGGGGGGGGCGTGGCTTGGACGGGGTGGGCGTGGTCTGGCCGGGTGGGCGTGGTCTGGGCGGGTGGGTGTGGTCAGAGCGGAGTGGGAGTGGCCAGAGCTGATGGGGGACTGGGAGGGTCTATGGGGTGGGCGTGGTTAGCGCTGGGGTGGGCACGGCTGGGGCTGGAGGGGCGTGGCCTGCGTGACTGGGCGTGGGCAGAGCGGGTGGGTGTGGTCAGAGTGGAGTGGGCGTGGTCTGGGATGGTGGGGGGCTGGGAGGGTCTATGGGGTGGGCGGGGACAGAGGGTGGATGGGCGTGGCCTGGGAGGGTGGGCGTGGCCTGGGAGGGTGGGCGTGGTCTGGGCTGGTGGGGGGCTGCGGGAGTCTATGGGGTGGGTGTGGTTTGCGCTGGGGTGGGCGGGGCTGGAGGTGGAGTGGGTGGGGCTGGGGGCGTGGCCTGGAGGGTGGGCGTGGTCAGAGTGGGCGTGGTCTGAGTGGAGTGGGCGTGGCCAGAGCTGATAGGGGACTGAGGGAGTCTATGGGGTGGGTGTGGTTAGCACTGGGGTGGGCGGGGCTGGAGGGAGGGTGGGCGTGGCTGTGGCTGAGGGGCGTGGCTTTGGAGTGTGGGCGTGTCCTGGGATGGGTGGGCGTGGTCAGAGCGGGTGGGCGTGGTTAGAGAAGGTGGGTGCTGCTGCAAGAGGGGGAGAGTCTATGGGATGGGTGGGGCTAGGGAGGGGTGGGCGTGGTTATCAGGGAGGGCGTGGCCTAGTTTGTGGGAGTGGTCAACGGAGACAGGCGTGGTGAGTGGGTGAATGGGCGTGGCTATAGGTGGAAGGGGCGTGGCCTGAGCTGGGGTGGGCGTGGTCATGGCAGGGGCGAGTGTGCGCGGGAGGGGGCGTGGTCTGAGAGGGGTGGGTGTGGCTTGAGGGTGGCGGGCGTGGGTTAAGCGAGGGCGTGGCCGAGGTGGAAGGGGGCGTGGCCAGGGAGC
>NW_028136613.1:0-28757 GCF_965140915.1 Aythya marila | reverse complement strand
CCGCGGGCCTCGCGGGGGGGCCCCGGGGCGCCCCTAGGGTCAGGAGGCGCCATGTGGGGCCCCCCCCCCAGCCGGGCCCCCCCTGGGCGCTTCGGGGCACCCTGGGGCCCCCCCCCGGCACCCCCGGCACCCGCCTCAGCCTGGAGGGCGGCAGCAGGACCGTGGCCGGTAGGAAAATTTGGGGGGGGGGGGGGATTTTTGGGGGAGGAGGGGGGGTTATGGGGGTTTTGGGGGGGTTTAAGGGGGTTTTGGGGGGGTTATGGGGGTTTGGGGGGGGGTTATGGGGTTTTGGGGGGGGTTAATGGGTTAAGGGGGGGGGTAAGGGGATATGGGGGGGGGCAGAGTTAAGGGGGTCCCAAGGCCAGGGGCAGAGTTAAGGGGATTTTTTTGGGGGGGGGCAGAGTTAAGGGGGGTTTTGGGGGGGTAGAGTTAAGGGTTTTTTATTTGGGGGGGGCTGAGTTTGGGGGACCCCAGGGCTGGGGGTAGAGTTGGGGGGGGGCAGAGTTAGGGGGATATTTGGGGGGGGCAGAGTTTGGGGGGGGGGCAAAGTTAAGGGGATTTGGGGGGGTGGGGGCAGAGTTTAGGGGGGTCCCTAAGAGTTAAGGGGATATTTTTGGGGGGGGGGCAAAAGGGGACCCCGGCGATGGGATGGGGTGACAGCTGGGGGGGGGGGGATGGAGAGAAACCAGGGCCCCCCCCCCAAGCCCCCCCTTACCCTTGTGTGTCCCCCTATGTGTGCGTGTCCCCCCCCATGTCCCCCCCACCCCATATCATGCCCCCCCCCCCCCCAAATGATGCCTGGGTCCCCCCCCAGCGCCCACCCCATCCCCCAGGGAGCAGGGGGGTGGGTTGATGGGGGGGAGGGGGGGGTGTGAGGGCCGTGGGGTCCCCCTGTGTGTGTCCGTGCCCCCCCCCCCCCCGTGTCCCCGCTGTCCCCTCAGGGCCCTGTCCCCCCCCCCCAGATTACCACGGCGGCCGCTCCCGCAGGAAGAGCGTCCCCGGGGGGAAGCAGTACAGCATCAACATGGACGCCCCGCCCGCGCCCCCCTTCCGGCCCTCGGTGAGCCCCCCCCCCCACTCCCCCCCCCCCCCACCACCTCGCACACGCGTGTGCCCGGCCCCGACACGCCTGGTGCCGCGGTTGCCCCGTCCCGCACACGCGTGTCGCTGCGGGTACGGCGTCCCCAACACGCGTTAGCGCATCCTGAACACGTGTGTTGCCGTGGTTACCCCGTCCTGAACACGCCTGTTGCCGTGGTTACCACATCCTGAACACGCGTGTTTCCATGGTTACCCCACCCTGAACATGTATGTTGCCGTGGTTACCCCGTCCTGAACATGTCTCGCCATGGTTACCCCATCCCGAACATGTATGTTGCTATGGTTACCCCATCCTCAACACGTGTGTTGCCATGGTTACTCCATCCCGAACATGTATGTTGCCGTGGAAACCTGTCCTCAACACGCCTGTCGCCATGGTTACCCCACCCTGAACATGTATGTTGCTTCCCTGTCCTCCTGAGCACGCCTGTTACCATGGTTACCGCATCCCGCACACGCCTGTTGCCGTGGTTACCCCGTCCCGAACACGCCTGTTGCTATGGTTACGGTGTCGCCGTGGTTGCTGTGTCCCCCACACGTGTGTCGCCGTGGTGACCCGCTCCCGTTGCCATGGTTACCCGGGCTGTACGCCGTCGCCGTGGTTACCCCGCCCCGCACACGCCTGTCGCCGTGGTTACCGCAGCCCCGCGTTGCCATGGTTACGCTCCTCCTGCACACGTGTTGCCCTCGTCGAGCACATGCCTGTTGCCGTGGTTACCATCACCCCGTCGCCATGGTTACCCCATCACATCGCCGTGGGTACCCCACACATCCGTGTTGCCGTGGTTACACGCCTGTTGCCATGGTTACCCATCTGTGCACATCCGTGTTGCCATGGTTACGTGTCCGTGCACATCCGTGTCACCATGGTGACCCAGCTTCCCACCCCTGTTGCCATGGTGACACACACTATCACCACGGTTACACGCCTGTCACCCCGTCACCACGCCTTTCCATGCATGTTGCCATGGTTACACAGCCACATCACCGTGGTTACCCAGCGTTACAGCCGTGGCACCACGGCCACACGCCTGTTGCCATGGTTACCATCAATGTCACCACGGTTACACGCCTGTTACCATGGTTACCCATCCATGCACATCCATGTTACCATAGCTGCACGCCTGTTGCCACAGTCACCCATCTGTGCACATCCATGTCACCATGGTTACACGCCTGTTGCCACGGTTACCCATGCACATCTATGTCACCGTGGTTACACGCCTGTTACCATGGTGACCCATCCATGTTACCATAGTTACACGCCTGTTACTTTGGTTACCCATCTGTGCACATCCATGTCACCACGGCTACACGCCTGTTACCATGGTTACCCATCCATGTTACCATAGTTACACGCCTGTTGCCACAGTTACCCATCCGTGCACATCCATGTCACCGTGATTACACGCCTGTTACCATAGTTACCCATCCATGTCACCATGGTTACACACCTGTTACCATGGTGACCCATCCGTGCACATCCATGTCACTGTGATTACACGCCTGTTGCCATGGTTACCCATCAATGTCACCGTGATTACACGCCTGTTGCCATGGTGACCCATCCGTGCGCATCCATGTCACCACAGCTACACGCCTGTTGCCATGGTTACCATCAATGTCACCACGGTTACACGCCTGTTACCATGGTGACCCATCCGTGCACATCCATGTCACCATGATTACACGCCTGTTACCACGGTTACCCATCCATGTCACCACGGTTCCACGCCTGTTGTCACGGTGACCCCTCCCCTCCCCACGGCTCCACGCCTGTACCCAGCCTCCCACCACCTCCACGTGCCCCCATTTCCCACCCTCACCCTCCCATCCCCACGGTGCCCCCCCCGGTCCCCCCGGTGTCCCCCCGGTGTCCCCCACCCGGTGTCCCCCCCGGTGTCCCCCCGGTGCCCCCGGTGCCCCCCGCTTGCCCTCAGCCGCCTGTACCCCAGCAAGGCTTCCTGAGCCGCCGCCTGAAGAGCTCCATCAAGCGCACCAAGAGCCAGCCCAAGCTCGACCGCACCAGCAGCTTCCGGCAGATCCTGCCCCGCTTCCGCAGCGCCGACCACGACAGGTGGGGGGACACCGCGGGGACACCCCCCCGGAGACACCGCCGGACCCCCGGGGACAGCAGCATCAACCCCCCTCCCCTCCCATCCCCTCCCTTCCCCTCCCCGGGACACCCGCGCGTCCCCTCCGGGACAATGACATCTCGCCCTTGGGGTCACTGTCATCCCCTCCTGGGACACCAACACCCCCCTTGGGGACACCAACAGCCCCCCCGGGACACCAACACCCCCCCTGGGACACCAACAGCCCCCATGGGTCACCAACACCCCCCCTGGGACACCAACAGCCCCCCCCAGGACACCAACACCCCCCTGGGGTCACCAACAGCCCCCCCAGGACACCAACACCCCCCTTGGGGACACCAACAGCCCCCCCAGGACACCAACACCCCACTTGGGGTCACCTACACCCCCCCTGGGGTCACCAACACCCCCCTTGGGGTCACCTACACCCCCCCCAGGACAACTACACCCCCCTGGGGTCACCAGCAGCCCCCTTGGGGACACCTACGCCCCCCCCCAGGACACCAACACCCCCCTGGGGTCACCAACAGCCCCCTTGGGGTCACCAACACCCCCCTTGGGGACACCACGACCCCCCTGGGGACATCTACACCCCCTCCAGACACCAACACCCCCCCTTGGGGACACCACAGCCACCCCCAGGGATGTCACAGCCCCCCCCCAGGGACACCATAGCCCCCCCTCCCCCCTTCCTGGGATGTCACCCCTTGGGATGTCACTTTTCTGGGATTTCACCCCCCTGGGATGTCACCTCATTGGGTTGTCACCCCCCCGGGATGTCACCTCTTTGGATGTCACCCCCATCCTGGGATGTCACCCCCCCGGGTTGTCACCACCCCCCTGGGATGACACCTTTCTGGGATGTCACCCCCCCGGGATGTCACCACCCCCCTGGGATGTTCCCGTCCTGGTTTGGGGACGCTGTGGGGGCGGTGTCGCTGTGCAGGTGGCAGCGGGGAGGTTTGGGGACAGCCCTGGGATGGGGACACTTTCGGTCCCCGGGTGGCACCACGGTGGGTGTAGGGACAGCCCGGTTCCCCCCCAGTGTCCCCAAACCAGGGGACAAGCCCCGCTCCCCTGGTGGCACGGGGACAGCTCTGTGCCGAGTGTCCCCAGGCTCTGTGTGGAGGGGACAGGTCCGGGTGTCCTGCTGGGCACGGGGACAACCCCGCCACGGGTCCCCAATGTCCCCAAATGTCCCCATGTGGGGCAGGTCCCCAACGTCCCCAGTGTCCCCAATGTCCCCATGTGGGGCAGGTCCCCAATGTCCCCAACATCCCCCTGTGGGACACGTCCCTAATGTCCCCAACGTCCCCAATGTCCCCAAGTGGGGCAGGTCCCCATGTCCCCAATGTCCCCAACATCCCCATGTGGAGTGGTCCCCGGTGTCCCCAAAATCCCCATGTGGGGCACGTCCCTAATGTCCCCAACGCCCCCACCCAGGGCACGTCCCCCGTTGTCCCCATTGTCCCCGTTGTCCCTGCCTGGGGCGGGTCTCCCTACCCCGTCCCCTCCTCTTTGGGGACACTTTGGGGACCGGGCAGGTGGCAGGCGGTGCCGGTGCCGTTTATAGCCCGGAGCCGGTGGGTGGGAGCCGGGCGCAGGATCCGGCCTGGCACCGGGCCCGGTGGCACCGTCACCGTCACCGGCGTCACCGTCACCCATGGGGTACGGCCCCGGGGACAGGGGGGTGGCGGGGATCCCGTGTGTGTCCCCCCCCGGGATGTCCCTTGTCCCCAGGGAGATGACGGCCAGGAGGTGGCGGCTCCTGGCCCCTGGGTGCCCAGAGGTGGGTTGCCTCGTCCCCAGGGGTGTCCCTTGTCCCCTGGGGTGTCCCTTTGTCCCCATGGGTGTCCCCTTGTCCCCAGGGGTGTCCCTTTGTCCCCGGGGGGGTTTTCTTGTCCCCATTCTGCCGGGTGGTCCCCAAGGGGGATGTCCCTTGTCCCCTGCTGCCGATGGCATCCCTCATCCCCGGGGCTGATCCCCCTTGGTGGGGGATGTCCCTGTCCCCATAGGGGATGTCCCCTGTCCCCTCACCCCATAGAGGATGTCCCCTGTCCCCATAAGGGATGTCCCTGTCCCCTCACCCCATAGAGGATGTCCCCTGTCCCCATAGGGGATGTCCCTGTCCCCCCACCCCATAGAGGATGTCCCTGTCCCCATAAGGGATATCCCCTGTCCCCTTGCCCCATAGGGGATGTCCCTGTCCCCATAGAGGATGTCCCTGTCCCCTCACCCCATAGAGGATGTCCCTCACCCCATAGGGGATGTCCCCTGTCCCCTCACCCCATAGGGGATGTCCCCTGTCCCCTTGCCCCATAGGAGGTGTCCCTCACCCGATAAGGGATATCCCCTGTCCCCTTGCCCCATAGGGGATGTCCCTGTCCCCATAGGGGATGTCCCCTGTCCCCTCACCCCATAGAGGATGTCCCTGTCCCCATAGGGGATGTCTCCTGTCCCCATAGGGGATGTTCCCTGTCCCCTCACCCCATAGGGGATGTTCCCTGTCCCCTGTCCCCATAGGGGATGTCCCCAGTCCCCTCACCCCACAGAGGACACCCCTCACCCTCACCCCAACGGGGACACCCTGGGGGCTCCCCTATCCCCTGCACCGGGCGATCCGGGTGATTTTTTTTTTATTTTTTTATTTTTTTTTAATTTTTTTTTTTCGCGGTGGTGCCGGTGGTGCCGGTGGTGGTGGTGGTGGTGGTGGTGGTGGGGGCCGCCTCTCGCCGGGGTATTTTTATCCGCGCCGCCCCCGCGTGCGCTCGGTGCCGGTGACACGGTGACGGTGACGGTGACGGCGGCCGCGGGGACGTGGGGACGTGGCGAGGCCGCTGCTTACGCAGCCCCGGGGATAAATTTAGCGCCCGGGGGCGGCTCACCTGCGCCAGCTGCACCGTGCCGGAGGGGGGGGGACACACGCAGGACCAATTTTGGGGTGCTACGTGCCTGGGTTTCCCCCCCCATACACACCGCCCCCCTCCCCTTTTTGGGGAGTCCCGCATCCATTCGGGGAGTCCCCCGTCCGCTTCGGGTTGGGGGTGGGGGGCTCCCCGGATGCCCACGGAGAGGGGTGGGGGGGCTCCCACCGTCATGTCCCCCTCTCCCCCTCCCTCCCTCCCCATATCCCCCCCTCCCCATCCCCACGTCCCCCCCCTCCCCAAGCCCTGACTCTGTCTCTCTCTGTCCGTCCCGACGCCGCGGACGCGCCCCCAGGTCCCGCGCGGATGCCCCAGGTACCCCCCCCCCACCGCCGCCAACACCGCCGCCACCCCCCCACCCCCCCACTCGCATGCCACCCCCCCCCCCCATACACACTGCCACCACCAACCCCGGGCACCCCCGACCCCAACCCCACCCCAAAAAAAAACCCCCAACCCCCTCCCACCACCACCACCGCCGCCACCGCCTCCCCTTTACCCCCAAATCCGCCGTCCTCCCCCCGACCCCCCCGAAACTCCCCGACCCCAAACCGCGTCCCCCACCCCGAGCGTCCCCCCCGCCGCGTCCCCGCAGGGCCCGGTTGATGCAGAGCTTCAAGGAGTCGCACTCGCACGAGTCGCTGCTGAGCCCCAGCAGCGCGGCCGAGGCGCTGGAGCTCAACCTGGACGAGGACTCCATCATCAAGGCGGTCCACAGCAGCATCCTGGGGCAGGAGTTCTGCTTCGAGGTAAAAATGACCCCCCCCCGAGCCCCCCCGAGGTGTCCCCGCGGTGGTGGCCCCCCCCCCGTCGTGGTCACCGTCCCCTCGCCCTCCCCGCAGGTCACCACCGCCTCGGGGACCAAGTGCTTCGCGTGCCGCTCGGCTGCTGAGCGGGATAAATGGATCGAGAACCTGCAGAGGGCCGTGAAGCCCAACAAGGTGGGGTGGGCGACCTCCTCTGTGGGGGTGGTCAACTGGTGGGGATGGAGAAGGTCAACTGGTGGGGATGGTCACTGGTGGAGATGGGGATGGTCAACTGGTGGTGATGGTCACTGGTGAGGATGGGGGTGGTCAACTGGTTGGGATGGAGATGGTCAACTGGTGGGGATGGGGGTGGTCAACTGGTGGGGATGGGGGTGGTCACTGGTGGGGATGGGGGTGGTCAACTGGTGGGGATGGAGAAGGTCAACTGGTGGGGATGGAGATGGTCAACTGGTGGGGATGGTCACTGGTGAGGATGGGGGTGGTCAACTGGTTGGGATGGAGATGGTCAACTGGTGGGGATGGGGGTGGTCAACTGGTGGTGATGGTCAACTGGTGGGGCTGGGGGTCATCAACTGGTGGGGATGATCAACTGGTGGGGCTGGGGGCAGTCAGCTGGAGGGGATGGTCGACAAGGGGGCTGCAGACAGTCAACTGGTAGGGATGGGGGTGGTCAACTGGTGGGAATGGTGACCTGGTGGGGCTGGGGGTGGTCATTTGGTGGAGATGGGGGTGGTCAACTGGTGGGGATGGTCAACTGGTAGATGACCAACTGGTAGATGACTGGGGATGACCAACTGGTGGGGATGGGGGTGGTCAACTGGTGGGGCTGGTTGACAACGGGGGCTGGAGATGGTCAACTGGTAGGGATGGGGGTGGTCAACTGGTGGGGATGGTCACTGGTGGGGCTGGAGGTGGTCAACTGATGGAGATGGGGGTGGTCAACTGGTGGGGATGGAGATGGTCAACTGGTAGGGATGGGGGTGGTCAACTGGTGGAAATGGTGACCTGGTGGGGCTGGGGGTGGTCATTTGGTGGAGATGGGGGCGGTCAACTGGTGGGGCTGGTTGACAACGGGAGCTGGAGATGGTCAACTAGTAGGGATGGGGGTGGTCAACTGGTGGTGATGGGGGTGGTCAACTGGTGGGAATGGTCACTGGTGGGGCTGGGGGTGGTCAACTGGTGGAGATGGAGATGGTCAACTGGTGGGGATGGGGGTGGTCAATTGGTGGGGCTGGCTACTGGTGGAGATGGGGATGGTCAACTGGTGGTGATGGTCACTGGTGAGGATGGGGGTGGTCAACTGGTTGGGATGGAGATGGTCAACTGGTGGGGATGGGGGTGGTCAATTGGTGGTGATGGTCATGATGGTCACTGGTGGGGATGGGGGTGGTCAGCTGGTGGTGATGGTCAACTGGTGGGGCTGGGGATCATCAACTGGTGGGGATGATCAACTGGTGGGGATGGGGGCAGTCAGCTGGAGGGGATGGTCGACAAGGGGGCTGCAGACAGTCAACTGGTAGGGATGGAGATGGTCAACTGGTAGGGATGGGGGTGGTCAACTGGTGGGGATGGTCACCTGGTGGGGATGGAGATGGTCAACTGGTGGAGATGGGGGTGGTCAACTGGTGCGAATGGTTACTGGTAGAGATGGGGGCGGTCAACTGGTGAGGATGGTTGACAAGGGGGCTGGAGATGGTCAACTGGTGGGGATGGTTATTGGTGGGGATGGGGGTAGTCAACTGGTTGGGATGGTCAACAAGGGGGGCTTCAGATGGTCAACTGGTGGGGCTGGAGATGGTCAACTGGTGGGGCTGGCCAACTGGTGGGAATGGAGCTGGTCAACTGGTGGCGATGGGGATGGTCACCTGGCCGGGATGGATCTGGTCCCCTAGCGGGGGTCCAGACGGTGACTGGTGGAGCCGGCCATCGGGTGGGGATGAGGGTGGTCACCTGGTGACCCCATACCCCACAGCCAGCTGTCCTCATCCCCGGCTGTCCCTTCCCCTTCCCCCCCCCAGGACAACAGCCGGCGGGTGGACAACGTGCTGAAGCTCTGGGTGATCGAGGCGCGGGACCTGCCCCCCAAGAAGCGCTACTACTGCGAGCTGTGCCTGGACGACATGCTCTACGCCCGCACCACCAGCAAGGCGCGCACCGACAACGTCTTCTGGGGCGAGCACTTCGAGTTCAACAACCTGCCGGCCGTCCGCACCATCCGCCTGCACCTCTACAAGGACACCGACAAGAAGCGCAAGAAGGACAAGAGCAACTACGTGGGGATGGTGAGCATCCCCATCGCCAGCGTCACCGGGCGGCACTTCGCCGAGCAGTGGTACCCCCTCAGCCAGCCCAGCGGCAGCAAGAGCAAGGCCGGCTGCCCGGCCCTGCGCGTCAAGAGCCGCTTCCAGACCATGAGCATCCTCCCGATGGAACTCTACAAGGAGTTCGCCGAGTACGTCACCAACAACTACCGGATGCTCTGCGCCGTGCTCGAGCCCGTGCTCAGCGTCAAGAGCAAGGAGGAGGTGGCCTGCGCGCTGGTGCACATCCTGCAGAGCACCGGCAAGGCTAAGGTGGGGGGGGGGGGGACGGAGGGAGGGGTGGAGAGAGGATGGAGGAGGGGTGGGGGAGTGGTGATGGGTGGGTGGAGGAGGGAGGGAGGGAGGGGTGGAGAAGGGAGGGAGGGATGGATGGAGGGAGGGATGGATGGATGGATGGATGGATGGATGGATGGATGGATGGATGGATGGATGGAGGAGGGATGGAGGAGGGATGGATGGATGGAGGGATGGAGGAGGGATGGAGGAGGGATGGAGGAGGGATGGAGGGATGGAGGGATGGAGGAATGGAGGGCAGGCATAGGGAGATGGATGGAGGATGGATAAAGGACAGATGTGTGGAGGACTGATGGATGGATGGAGGAGGGATGGAGGGATGAACGGATGAACGGATGGATGGATGGATGATGGATGGATGGATGGATGGATGGATGGATGGATGGAGGGGTGGAGGAGGGAGGGAGGAGGGATGGATGGATGGAGGGATGGAGGAGGGATGGAGGGAGGGATGGAGGAATGGAGGGCAGGCATAGGGAGATGGATGGAGGATGGATAAAGGACAGATGTGTGGAGGACTGATGGATGGATGGAGGAGGGATGGAGAGATGAAGGGATGAACGGATGGATGGATGGATGATGGATGGATGGAGGAGGGATGGAGGGCAGGCATAGGGAGATGGATGAAGCATGGATAGAGGACAGATGTGTGGAGGACTGATGGATGGATGATGGATGGATGGATGATGGATGGATGATGGGATGGAGGCTGGCTGGCTGGCTGGAGGATGGACAGAAGGGAATGGTTAGATGGTGGGGGATGGATGAAGGATGGATGGAAAGATGGCTGGACAGACAGGATGGATGGAGGATGGATGGATGGATGGATGGATGGATGGATGGATGGATGGATGGATGGATGGATGGATGGATGGATGGAGAAGGTATGGAGGATGGATGGAGGACAGACACACGGAAAATAAATGGCAAAGGAGTTATCCCTGGAAGTCTTCAAAAGACGTTTAGATGTAGAGCTTATGGATATGGTTTAGTGGAGGGCTGTTAGCGTTAGGTTGGAGGTTGGACTCGATGACCTTGAGGTCTCTTCCAACCTAGAAAATTCTGTGATTCTGTGATTCTGTGATGGAGGAGGATGGCAGATGGAGGATGGATGGACGGATGGAGCATACACATGGAAGATGGAGGGAGGAGGGATGGCAAAGGATGGACAGATGAGGGAAAAATGATTATGGATGGAGAACAGCTGGAGGATGAGTGGAGGACAGGCACGTGGAGGATGGATGGAGGATGGAGGATGGATGAATGGATGGAGGATGGAGAGAGGGATGAATACAGGACAGATGAAGCAAGGATGGATGGGTTTATGGAGGATGGATGGAGCACAGGTGGAGTACAGATGGATGAGAGATGGAGGACAGGACAGATGGGTGGGCAGCAGATGGATGGATGGATGGCAGCTGAATGGGGGACAGAAGGATGGACAGAGGACAGAGAGATGGAGAACGGAGGGCTGGCTGGTGGGGCAGAAGATGGAGGTGGGACACAAAGACGCGGGGAGGGTGGGCTGGGCGCGGGTGGGCGCTGGGCTGCCCTGACGGCCATGGGCAGGACTTCCTGTCGGACATGGCCATGACGGAGGTGGATCGCTTCATGGACCGGGAGCACCTGATCTTCCGGGAAAACACCCTCGCCACGAAAGCCATAGAGGAGTACCTGAAACTCATCGGCCAGAAATACCTCAAGGATGCCATTGGTGAGCCCCACCAGTGCTTGGGGTCCTTGTTGCAGGCAGGGCCCCACTGGCCTGGCGGTGGGACGGTGAGTTGTCCCCATACATGGCCATGACACTACTGGCATGACCAGGGGATGGTTGGATGGTCCCGTGCCGTAGCCGTGTCCCCGCTGCAGTGGCCTGGCCATGGGATGGTTGGGTGGTCCCTGGTCCCTGCTCGTAGAAGCGTCCTCATTGGCATGGCCATGGGATGGTTTGGAGGTTCCTTCTCGCGGCTGTCCCCCCACTGTCGGGGTCATGGGAAGGTTGGGTGGTCCCTTCTTTAGGGGCATGGTGGTCCTTCCTCATGGCCATATCCACATCGGGGTGCTCTGGCTGTGGGACGCCCAAGTTGTCCCTTCTCGGGGCCACGTCCCCAGCGGGGTGGCCTGGCTGTAGGACATCGGGGTGACCCCCGCTCTTGTCCCCGTCCCCCCGCAGGCGAGTTCATCCGGGCGCTGTACGAATCGGAGGAGAACTGCGAGGTTGACCCCATGAAGTGCTCGGCCTCCACCTTGGCCGACCACCAGGCCAACCTCCGCATGTGCTGCGAGCTCGCCCTCTGCAAGGTGGTCAACTCGCACTGGTGAGTCCCCGGGGGGCTGGGGACATCCCCCGGTGTCCCCACCGCGGGATCCTGACCGTGTCCCCCCCCCAGCGTGTTCCCACGGGAGCTGAAGGAGGTCTTCGCCTCGTGGCGGCTGCGGTGCGCCGAGCGGGGCCGCGAGGACATCGCCGACCGGCTGATCAGCGCCTCGCTCTTCCTGCGGTTCCTTTGCCCCGCCGTGATGTCCCCCAGCCTCTTCGGCCTCATGCAGGAGTACCCTGACGAGCAGACTGCCCGTACCCTCACCCTCATCGCCAAGGTCATCCAGAACCTGGCCAACTTCACCAAGTGAGAACCCGGAGGGGGGAGAGAAGAGGGGTGGTGGTGGGCGAGAGTGGTCGGATGGGTGGGGAACGGAAGGAAGGTGGATCTGAAGGTCTGAGGGTGGATGGTGTGGTAGGTAGACAAAGGGAAAATGGATGGGTGAGGTGCTGGGTGGATGGAAGGAAGGATGGATGATGGATGGATGGATGGGTGGTGGGATGGACGGGTGGTTGGATGGACGGAAGGATGAGCTGGATGAACAGAAGATGGATAAATGGACGGAATATGGAAGGACCGGTTGATGGATAATGACTGGAAGGTAGATGAGAGATTTGGCAGATGAGTTGGATGGAGTTGGAAGACAAATAGAGATAAGATGGGTGAGTTGGATGGAGGGAAGCCAGGCAGATGGAGATAAGATGGATGGGTGAGCTGAGGGATGGTGGAGAGGAGATGGATGAGTTGGTGGACAGAAAATGGACAGATGGGATGCAGATGGATGAGTTATTGGGTGAATGGATGAGAAGATGGACGAGTTGATGGGTGATACATGGAAGATGAGTGGTGGTGGATGGAGGGGAGATGGACAGATGGGGATGGGATGGATGGATGGATGGATGGATGGATGGATGGATGGATGGATGGATGGATGGATGGATGGACGGACGGACGGACGGACGGATGGATGGAAGGAAAAGGCTTATGGATGGGTTGGATGGAAGAAAGATGGATGAAAGACGGAGGGAAGAGTTTGCAGATGGATGGAGAACAAATGGAAGAGGAGCTGGTTGAAGGTCAGACATGGCTTTATGACCAGACGACTAGAAGCCAGAGGGACAGAAGGGACAGGGAGCAGCACACGGGGCCAGCGGTGGGGCCAGCTGGTGGTGGGGAGAGTGGAGACCCCTCTGAGCACCCGCCCGCAGGTTTGGCAGCAAGGAGGAGTACATGGCCTTCATGAATGAATTCCTGGAGCTGGAGTGGACCAGCATGCAGCAGTTCCTCTATGAGATCTCCAACCTGGACACCCTCACCAACAGCACCAGCTTCGAGGGCTACATCGACCTGGGCCGCGAGCTCTCCACCCTGCACGCCCTCCTTTGGGAGGTCATGTCCCAGCTCAGCAAGGTACCCGGGACATCTGGGTGCTCTCCTGGGTGCTCGTCAGGGACCTGGGTGCCTTGGTCTTCGCCTGGGTGCTCATCGGGGACCTGGGTGCCTTGGTCCACCCTGTGGGATGTTCTGGGGTCTTGGACATCTGGCTACCACTGGGAGGACATTTTGGGGTCCCAACCACCCGTGCAACCCTCAGGGGCCATGGTGGGTTCCCGTGCCCCCCTTTTAGGATGTCATTTTGGGGTCCTACCACCCCACGTTCCCCAAGGACCTCTTTTGGGCTCTCATCCACTTGCGTGTCCCCCAAGGGGAGGTCACTGGGGGTCCCATCAACCCATGCCCTCCTGGGGAGGAGGTCACTGGGATTCTGGGGGGTGGGATTTGGGGGAAAAAGGGGGAGTCACGGACGACTTCCTTCCCAGGAGGCCCTTCTGAAGCTGGGCCCGCTGCCCCGGCTGCTGACGGACATCAGCGTGGCCCTGCGCAACCCCCACCTGCAGCGGCAGCCGAGCCAGGGGGAGCGGCTGCCCCCCAAGGGGCTGGTGCTGCGGGGACCCTCGGCCGACCTCCAGCCCTACCTCGTCCGTGACCTCAACAGGTGGGGACCCCCGAGAGGCCCCTCTGTGTCCCCCCACTCTCCCATGGGTGCCCCCACCTCCTGCCCCACCGTGGGGGTCCCCATGGTCACCCGTTGTCTGTCCCCACAGCTCTGTTGACCTCCAGTCCTACATGGTGCGGGGCCTTAACAGGTGGGTGATGGGGTGGGGTGGAAATGGGGATGGGATGGGGTGGGATGGGATGGGATGGGATGGGATGGGATGAAAATGGGGATGGGATGGGATGGGATGGGATGGGATGGGATGGGATGGGATGGGATGGGATGGGATGGGATGGGATGGGATGGGATGGGATGAAAATGGGGATGGGATGGGATGGGATGGGGTTGGGATTAAAATGGGGATGAAGATGGGATGGGATGGGATGGGATGGAGATGGGGATGGAGATGGTATGGGATGGGGTAGAGATCGAGTTAAGGTTGGGGATGGAGATGGGATGGGAATGGGGCTGGAAATGGGGTTGGAGATGGGATAGAAATGGATGAAGCTGGAGATGGGATTGGGGATGGGGATGGAGATGGGATTGGGGGTGGGGATGGGGATAGGATGGGAATGGAATAGGATGAGATGGAGATGGGGATGGGGATGGGATAGAAAGGTTTGGGGATGAGAACAGGGGTGGAGATGGAGATAGGGATGAGGTAGAAATGGGGATGGGATGGGGATGGAGATGGAATAGGATAGGACGGAATGGGATGGGGATGAGAATGGGGCTGGAGATGGGGCTGGGGCTGGAGACAGGGATGAAGTAGAAATGGGGAAGGGATGGAGATGGGGTGGGGATGGGACAGGGATGGAGAAGGGATGGGCACCGCCTGAAGACCCCCATCTGGGCCATCCCTGGGGTGTGTCCCCACCCCAAGCAGACCCAGCTCCATCCCTCCTCTCCCTCCCACCCTCCTTGGGGACCCCGCCTGGTGGTCGTCCCCCCCCTTTCCCCCCAACCCTTCCCTTTGCCCCCTCCCCAGCTCCATGGAGGTGCCGCGCCTGCCCTCCCCGCCGCAGGAGAAGGGGCCGCCGGAGGTGCTGGTGCTGAGCCGCCCCCCCCTCGCCCGCTCCTCGCCCGCTTACTGCACCAGCAGCTCGGACCTGACGGAGCCGGAGGGGGGGCGAGCTCTGGGGGTGGGCAAGAGCGTCTCCATGCTGGACCTCCAGGATGGCCGCGTGGACAGCGTCCCCAGCCTGCCCGCCGAGCTGCTGGCCGCCGCCGGGGGTCCAGCCCCAGGGGGTGGTGGGGGGCTTCGTCCCGGTCGCCTCTCCCAGGGCAGCGCCTCCAGCTTGGCCCCCCCCCGTTTAGGGGTGCCGGAACCCGGGGGGCCGCAGCTGCGGGTGCCCCTCTCTTTCCAGAACCCCCTCTTCCACCTGGCGGCCGACGGCCCCCTGCGTCCCGAGACAGGTGGGGGGAGCGAGGGGCCCTTCGCCCCCCCCTTGCACGGGTACAGCAAGAGCGAGGAGCTGGCTGCGCCCCCCCCCAAGCACATCACCCACAGCCACAGCTATAGCGACGAGTTCGCCCGGCCGGGGGGGGACTTCAGCCGGCGGCAGCTCTCCCTGCAGGACAGCCTGGCCCCCCCCCAAATCACCATCGGGGCCCCCCCGCCACCCACCCCCCGGGGAGCCCGGGCAGGGAAGGGTGGGGGGCAGGGGCCGGCGGCCCTGGGGGTGCCCTCCAAACCACGGCCGGCCAGCGGGAACCTGCTGGCGTCCCCCGAGCCCACCTACGGGCCCCCCCGGTCCCGGCAGCCCTCCCTGGCCAAGGAGGCGTCGGTGGCTGGGATGAAGCCACCGGTCACCAAGCAGGTGGGGACGGGGGGGGACATGTGGGGGGCGTGGGGATATGGGGGGTTTAGGGGGTGTGGGGGAACGGGGGACAGATGGGACATGGGGCTATGGGGGACATAGGGGTGTGGGGGACATGGTGGGGCATGGGGACATGGGGCTATGGGGGACATAGGGGCATGGGGGACATGGTGGGGACATGGGGACATAGGGGACAGCTGGGATATGGGGGACATAGGGACATGGAGGACATGGTGGGGGCATTGGGGACATGGGGGGGGGGGGACATGGGGGATATAGGGGGTGTGGGAACATTGGGAACAGCCAGGACATGGGGTTATGGGGGACATAGAGGCATAGAGGACGTGGTGGGGGCATGGGGACATGGGGGACAGCTGGGACATTGGGGACATAGGGACATGGAGGACATGGTGGGGGCATTGGGGGCATGGGGACATGGGGGACAGCTGGGACATGGGGTTATGGGGAACATAAGGACATGAAGGAAATGATGGGGACATGGGGGACATTGGGATATGGGGGACATAGGGACATGGGGGGAGACAGGACACAATGGGGACATGGCGGGTATGGGGAGATGGGGACATGGGGGACAGCTGGGACATGGGGGACATAGGGACATGGGGGAACGGGGAGGACATAATGGGGACATGGGGGAGCAGGGAGGACGTAATGGGGACATGGGAGACAACTGGGATTTGGGGTGATATAGGGACACGGAGGGATACTGGGACATGGGGGGCACGATGGGGACATGGGATGAGGGACGTGGGGGATATAGGGCAGGGGCGTGGAAATACGGGGGTGATGGGGGACATGGGGTGGACGTGGGGACATGGTGGGGATGGGGACACCGGGTGTGGGGGGGTCCCATCCCGTTTGTGCTCCCCCCCCAGGCCTCACAGACGCCGTCGACGCTGAACCCGGTGATGCCGGCGGCCGAGCGCACGGTGGCCTGGGTGTCCAACATGCCGCACCTCTCGGCCGACATCGAGAGCTCCCACATCGAGCGCGAGGAGTACAAGCTCAAGGAGTACTCCAAGTCCATGGACGAGAGCCGGCTGGACCGGGTAGGGCCACCCGCGGGACCCGCTGGGTTTTTAGGGTGATGTGAGGGCATAGGGGTTCAGCATTTAGGGTGGCAGCGGTCCCGAGGACCCAAGGTGTCCCCGTGAGGTTGACCCAGGTGTCCCCATGGGGTTGACCAGGCATCCATGCATCACCATGGGGTTGACCCAAGGTGTCCCCATGGGGTTGACCCAAGCATCCCCATGGGATTGACCCAGGTGTCCATATATCTCCATGGGGTTGACCCAGGTGTCCATATGTCCTCATGGGGTTGACCCAAGCATCACCATTGGGTTGACCCAAGCATCTTCGTGGGGTTGACCTAGGTGTCCCCATGGGGTTGACCCAGAGTCCCCAGGGGGTTGACCAGGTGTCCATATGTCCCTGTGGGGTTGACCCAAGCATCTTCATGGGGTTGACCCGGGTGTCCCCATGGGGTTGACCTAGGCGTCCATGTGTCCCCATGGGGTTGACCCAAGGTGTCCTCATGGGGTTGACCCAAGCATCACCATTGGGTTGACCCAGGTGTCCCCATGGGGTTGACCCAGGTGTCCATATATCTCCATGGGGTTGACGCAGGTGTCCATGTGTCCCCATGGGGTTGACCCAAGCATCTCCATGGGGTTGACCCGGGTGTCCCTATGGGGTTGACCCGGGTGTTCCCATGGAGTTGATCAGGCATCCATGTGTCCCCATGGGGTTGACCCAAGAATCTCCATGGGGTTGACCCAGTTGTCCCCATGGGGCTGACCAGGCATCCATGGGGTTGACCCAAGCATCCCCATGGGATTGACCCAGGTGTCCATATGTCCTCAGGGGGTTGACCCAAGCATCCCCATGGGGTTGACCCAGGCGTCCATGTGTCCCCATGGGGTTGACCCAAGAATCCTCAGGGGGTTGACCCAAGAGTCTCCATGGGGTTGACCTAGGTGTCCCCATGGGGTTGACCTAGGCGTCCATGTGTCCCCATGGGGTTGACCCAAGGTGTCCTCATGGGGTTGACCCAAGCATCCCCATGGGATTGACCCAGGTGTCCATATGTCCTCATGGGGTTGACCCAAGCATCCCCATGGGGTTGACCTAAGTGTCCCCATGGGGTTGACCCAAAGAGTCCCCAGGGGGTTGACCAGGTGTCCATATGTCCCTGTGGGGTTGACCCAAGCATCTTCATGGGGTTGACCCAGGTGTCCCCATGGGGTCGACCCAAGAATCCTCAGGGGGTTGACCCAAGAGTCTCTGTGGGGTTGACCTGGGTGTCCCCATGGGGTTGACCCAAGCATCCCCATGGGATTGACCCAGGCGTCCATATGTCCTCATGGGGTTGACCCAAGCATCTCCATGGGGTTGACCCAAGCATCCCCATGGGATTGACCCAGGCGTCCATGTGTCCCCATGGGGTTGACCCAAGGTGTCCTCATGGGGTTGACCCAAGCATCTTCATGGGGTTGACCTAAGTGTCCCCATGGGGTTGACCCAAAGAGTCCCCAGGGGGTTGACCAGGTGTCCATATGTCCCTGTGGGGTTGACCCAAGCATCTTCATGGGGTTGACCCAGGTGTCCCCATGGGGTCGACCCAAGAATCCTCAGGGGGTTGACCCAAGAGTCTCTGTGGGGTTGACCTGGGTGTCCCCATGGGGTTGACCCAAGCATCCCCATGGGATTGACCCAGGCGTCCATATGTCCTCATGGGGTTGACCCAAGCATCTCCATGGGGTTGACCCAAGCATCCCCATGGGATTGACCCAGGCGTCCATGTGTCCCCATGGGGTTGACCCAAGGTGTCCTCATGGGGTTGACCCAAGCATCTCCATGGGATTGACCCAGGTGTTCCCATGGTGTTGACCCAAAGAGTCCCCATGGGATTGACCCATGTGTCCATATGTCCCTGTGGGGTTGACCCAAGCATCCCCATGGGGTTGACCCAAGAATCCTCAGTGGGTTGACCCGAGTCTCCATGGGGTTGACCAGGCAACCCCATGGGGTTGACCCAAGTGTCTACCGGGTTGACCAGCTGTCCCCACGGAGTTGCCCCAACCATCCCCACGGGTTTGACCCAGGCTCCGGGGTCTTGCTCCTGGTGTGTGTGTGTGGGGGGGGATCCTGGGTGCGGCGGCGGCGGCGTGGGGGGGCCCCCAGGCGCCCTGCAGTGTGCGCTGTGGCAGGTGAAGGAGTACGAGGAGGAGATCCACTCGCTGAAGGAGCGGCTGCACATGTCCAACCGCAAGCTGGAGGAGTACGAGCGGCGCCTGGTGTCGCAGGAGGAGCAGACGAGCCGCATCCTGCTGCAGTACCAGCACCGCCTGGAGCAGAGCGAGAAGCGCCTGCGGCAGCAGCAGGCCGAGAAGGACTCGCAGATCAAGAGCATCATCGGCAGGTGAGGGAGGGACCCGGCCGGGGGGGGCAGGGGGAGATTTCGGGGAGGTTGTTGGGGGTGTGGGGGGTGGAGAGGGGTAGAGGGGGTTTGGGGATAAGGGAGGGGGGAGTAAAGGGATGGATGGGTATAAGGGGGTGTTGGGGGGGTGTAGGGCATGGAGCATATGGGGACATAGGGGGACATGGGGGACGTAGAGGGGAACGTATATGTTCCATATATGACATGGAACACATGGGGACACACCGGGGCAGAGAGGGACATGGAACATAGGGACATGAGGAGCATAGATGGACATGGAACATATGGGGACATGGGGTGGCATAGAGGGACATGGGGGACATAGAAGGACATGGGACATAGGGGGACATGGGGGATGTAGGGGGACATGGGGGCACAGAGGGACAGAGCATAGGGGGACATGGGGGATGTAGAAGGACATGGAACATATGGGGACGTAGTGGGACATGGGGGACACAGAGGGACATGGGGGATGTAGAGGGACATGGAACATATGGGGACACACGGGGGCATTGAGGGACATGGAATGTAGGGACATGAGGAGCATAGATGGATGTGGAACATATGGGGACATAGAGGGACATGGGGGACAGAGATGGACGTGGAGCATATAGGGACACCAGGTGGCATAGAGGGACACGGGGGATGTAGGGGGACATGGGGGCACAGAGGGACATAGAACATAGGGGGACATGGGGGATGTAGAGGAACATGGAACATATGGGGACACCGGGTGGCACAGAGGGACATGGGGGACATAAAGGAACATGGGGGACGTAGAGGGACACGAACATACGAGGACATGTGGGACAAAGAGGGACATGGAACATATGGGGACATAGAGGGACATGAGGGACACGGAGGACCTGGGGACATGGCAAGCACAGAGGGACGTGATGGCTGTGGGGACATAGAGGGACACTGGGAATAGGGAAGGACATGGAGGACACGGAGGGACATAGGGGACACTTAGGGACACGGGGCACGTAGATGGACATGGGGACAAAGAACAACACAAGGGACACAGAGGGACACGGACATGGGGACATGGGGACACAGGGACAGGATATGGGTGACAGAGGGACATGGGGACACAGGGGACATGGGGGGACATGGGGGGACAGGGAGCTCTGTGGGGACACACCAGGACAAGGAGGGGGCTGGGGACATGAGGGCTGGAGGGCCACCAGGACAAGGGGTGACAGGATGGGGACAGGGATGGGGGGGACATGGGACATGCATGGGGACAGAAGCGGGGGGGGACATGAGGAGGTCCCGGTGCTTGGTGGCTCGTGGTCCCCTGGTGTCCCCTCCCCATGGGCCGGATCCCTGTCCCCAGGGTGTCCCCAGGGCGGGTGGCAGCATGGTCCCAGGGCGTCCCTCTGCGTCCTGGGATTGTCCCCACCCTGTCCCCCACATGTCCCCAAGGCTTCCCTGGGGTGTCCCTAGGATGTCCCCGCATGTCCCTGGGACGGGTGGCAACGTGACCCTGCTGCAGGGGTGTCCCTGGGGGGTGGCAGCGTGTCACCGGGGTGTCCCCATGTCCCTAGGGTTTGTCCCCAAGGGGTGTCCCCACATCCCTAGGGTCTGTCCCCAGGGATGTCACCCTCCCTCGGGGGGTGGCAGCGTGTCACCGGGGTGTCCCCATGTCCCTAGGGTCTGTCCCCAGCACCGGGGTGTCCCCATATCCCTAGGGTTTGTCCCCAAGGGGTGTCCCCATGTCCCTAGGGTCTATCCCCAGGGATGTCACCCTCCCTTGGGGGGTAGCAGCGTGTCACCAGGGTGTCCCCACGTCCCTGGGGTCTGTCCCCAGGGATGTCACCCTCCCTTGGGGGTGGCAGCATGTCACCAGGGTGTCCCCATGTCCCTAGGATTTGTCCCCAAGGGGTGTCCCCATGTCCCTAGGGTCTATCCCCAGGGATGTCACCCTCCCTTGTGGGGTGGCAGCGTGTCACCGGGGTGTCCCCACCTCCCTAGCATTTCTCCCCGGGGGCGGGGTGTCCCCATCCCTTGGGGTACCCCCCCATATCCCCATTCATTCTTTCCCCCCCCCGCCTATTTTATTTTTTGGGGGGGGGGTCGGTGGGCATTTGCGTGTGTTTGGGAGGAGTGGGGCGGGTGGGGATGCGCGCGGCGTTTCCCCCCCCCTTTTTTTTTTTTTTTTTTTTTTCTTTTTTTTTCTTTTTTTTTTTTTGGGGTGGGGAGGGAGGGGGGGGGCGAAAGGTGGGTGGCAGCGTGACCCCGGTGAAGCCTGGCCCCGCAGGCTGATGCTGGTGGAGCAGGAGCTGCGCAGGGATCACTTGGGCGCCCACGACCCCCCCGAGGGCCGGCGGCGGCTGCTCGACGCTCAGGTGGAAATTACAATGTCATTGCTCTGCTCCGTGTGCCCACGGCCATCACACCGCCGCGCTGGGGGGGGGGGGGAACAAAAAAAAAAAAAAAAAAAAAAAAAAAAAAAGCCCCCCCCCTGGGGAGGGGTTGGGGGAGCTGGGGCAAGGGCAAGGGGAAGGGATGGGGAGGCCCTGTGGGGAGAGGAGGGGGTGGGGAGGGGAGAGGGGGTGGGGTTGGGGGGTGGGGGGGGTTTATGGGGGGGGTTTATGGGGGGGGGGTTGTTGGGGGCTGGGGGTGTTATTGGGGGTGTTTATATATGGGGGGGTTATTGGGGGCTGGGGGCATTTATGGGGGGTATTTATATATATATGGGGGTTATTGGGGGCTGGGGGAGTTATTGGGGGTGTTTACATGTGGGGGGGTTATTGGGGGAATTTTTGGGGGGTGTATATGTATATATGGGGGGATATGTGTATTATGGGGGGGTTACTGGGGGCTGGGGGCATTTATGGGGGGGTATTTATATATATATGGGGGTTATTGGGGGCTGGGGGTGTTATTGGGGGGTGTTTATATATGGGGGGGTTATTGGGGGCATTTTGGGGGCATTTTGGGGGGGCGTATATGTAAATATGGGGGGGGTTATTGGGGGCTGGGGGCATTTATGGGGGGTGTATATGTGTATATATGGGGGTATATATATATATAGGGGGGGTTATAGGGGGCTGGGGGCATTTATGGGGGTATTTATATATATGGGGGGTTATTGGGGGCATTTTGGGGGGTGTATATGTATATGTGGGGGGTTATTGGGGGCTGGGGGCATTTATGGGGGGGGTATTTATATAGGGGAGGGGTTTATGGGGGGTATGGGCATTTATGGGGGGTATATATGTATATGGGGGTGTTGTTTATGGGGGGGGTATGGGCATCGGGGGGGGGCTGTGGGTGTGTCTGGGCATTTATGGGGCCTGGGGGTATCTATGGGGGGTTATGGGGGTATCTATGGGGGGCTATGGGCATTTATGGGGGGTTGGGACTCCCCGGGGGGATTTGGGGGCATCTGGGGGGGGTCTGTGGGCACCCTTGGGGGGTTGTTAGCCCCCATGGGGGGGTATTGGCATCCTGGGGGGGGGAATTGGAAGCCCTGGGGGGGGATTTGGGGGCTCTGGGGACCTCTGGGGGGGTTATGGGCACCCATGGGGGGGGGGGGGTTATGGGGTCACCCCTGGGGGGACATAGGGACCACGGGGGGGGGCACATGGCCACCCCTGGGGGGGACAGGGCCACCCCCACGGGGACACTGTCACCCCTGGGGGGGGGGTTAAGGGGGGTGGGGGGGGACAGGGCCACCTCCAGGGTGGGACACAGGGGACAGAGCCCCTGCTGGGGGTACGCCGCCACCCCCAAAATGACAAAGTGACCCCCCCCCCGGGGGACAGGGCCACCCCCCAGGGGGACACGGTCACCCCTGGGGAGGGGACAAGGGGACAGAGCCACCCCAGGGGGGGACACCAGAGGGACACGAAGCTGGGGGGGGGGGACACAGAGCCACAGCGTCCCCTCCCCGCCCCCCCTAGCCAACATAGGGACAGGGCCACCAACGTGTCCCCAAGGCCACCAACGTGTCCCCAAGGCCACCTTGCCCCCCCCCCCCCAGGTGATGGAGCCGGTGCCGGGCCCCCTCCTTGGGTTGGGGACCCCCAGCGTAGGGCCACCGCCAAGGCCACCACCGGGACACGGCGTGTCCCCAAGCCCCCCGGTGCCACCCTCCCCGTCCCCCCCTGCCCCCCAAATTCCCACGGGGACGAGCGTGTCCCCCCACCCCCCCCCCGGTGGCCCTGACCCCCCCGTGTCTCTCTTCGTCCTAGCTGTCCGTCAGGTAGCGCGGGCCAGCCCTGCCTTTGTCACGGGACCCTCGGCCTCCGGTGACACGCCAGGTGGGTCCTTGTCCCCATCCCCGTCCCCCCCCGTCCCCCCCCCACCCGTAGGTAGCGCCCCGCTGCCCCAGGGGACCCTTGGGTGTCCCCATTGCCCCCCCGCCCCGTGTCCCCCAGGGACGCTGAGGGATCGTAGGGACGGAGCTGAGGTGTCCCCGTGTCCCTTGGGGACATGGGGCTGGGGGTGTCCCAGCGCCCCCCCCCCACCCCCGGTGTCCCCTGGACACTGGGAACCCATAGGGAGGTGGATCTGGGTGTCCCCGGTGTCACCCTCGTGTCCTCGTATCCCCCAGGGACACTGGGGACTCCTTGGGGACACAGATCCAGGGTGTCCCCATGTCCTCCTCGTGTCCCCATGTCCCCCAGGGGACACTGGGGACCCTTGGGGACATGATGCAGAGGTGTCTCCATGTCCCTCTTGTGTCCCCATGTCCCCTAGGGACAGTGGGGACCCTTGGGGACCTGATTCAGGGTACCCCCATGTCCCCCAGGGACACTGGGAACCCCTTGGGGACATGGATCCAGGCTGTCCCCATGTCCTCCTCGTGTCCCCATGTCCCTGGGGACAGTGGGGACTCTTGGGGACACGAATCCAGGGGTGTCCCCATGTCCCCAGGGACACTGGGAACCCCTTGGGGACACGGATCCAGGCTGTCCCCATGTCCTCCTTGTGTCCCCATGTCCCCAGGGGACACCGGGGACCCTTGGGGACATGATACAGAGATGTCCCCATGTCCTCTGGACACTGAGGAACCCCCGGGGAAATGGATCCAGGATGTCCCCATGTCCTCTTTGTGTCCCCATGTCCCCTAGGGACAGTGGGGACCCCTGGGGACATGATTCAGAGGCGTCCCCATGTCCCCCAGGGACACTGGGAACCCCTTGGGGACATGGATCCAGGGTGTCCCCATGTCCTCTGGACACTGGGAACCCCTGGGGACATGTGTCCCCATGTCCCTTTTGTGTCCCCATGTCCCCCAGGGATACTGGGAACCCCTGGAGGTATGGATCCAGGGTGTCCCCATGTCCTCCTTGTGTCCCCATGTCCCCCAGGGACACTGGAGACCCTTGGGAACATGATGCAAGGGTGTCCCCATGTCCCTTTTGTGTCCCCATGTCCCCTGGGGACACTAGGAACCCCTTGTGTACTCAGATCCAGGATGTCCCCATGTCCTCCTCGTGTCCCCATGTCCCCTAGGGACAGTGGGGACCCTTGGGGACATGGACCCGGGGTGTCCCCATGTCCTCTGGACACTGGGAACCCCTGGGGACATGGATCCACGATGTCCCCATGTCCCTCCCGTGTCCTCTTGTCCCCCAAAGGACACTGGGGGGACCCTTGGGGACATGGGTCCTGCTGTCCCCATGTCCCTCGTGCATGTCCATGTCCCCACGAGCCACTAAGGCCCATGAGGCTGGCGTGTCCCCATGTCCTTCCCATGTCCCCATGGGAACCCCCAGGGACATGGAGCCAGCTGTCCCCATGTCCCTCTCACGTCCCCGTGTCCCTCTCGTGTCTCCACATCCCCTGGGGACACTGGGGAACCCCTGGGGACATGGACCCGGGGTGTCCCCATGTCCCGCTGTGTCACCGCAGGGCCGTGTCCCCTCCCTCGTCCCGATCCGTCCCAGAGGACGCGGATCCGGGGTGTCCCCACGTCCCTTTTGTCCCCTCCGTGACATCGATCCAGGGCGTCCCTGTCCCTCCTGTGTCATGGCTAGGACATGCCACCGGGGTGTCCTTGTCCCCTCCTGGAGTCCTTTGTCCCCCCAGGGGACACAGATCCGGGGTGGCCCCATGTCCCTCCTCGTGTCCCCATGTCCCCCAAGGGACCCTTGGGGACATGAAGCTGGGGTGTCTCTGTCCCCCTGTGTCCCCATGTCCCCTAGGGACATGGAGCTGGGGTGTCCCCATGTCCCCCCAGTGTCCCCATGTCCCCTAGGGACACTGGGGACCCTTGGGGACATGGCTTTGGGCTGTCCCTGTCCCCCTCACGTCCCCCCTTTGGGCAGGGGAGGGGACACCAGCGGTGTCCCCGTGTCCCCTCTGGGGGTGGCGGGGTTATTTTGGGGTCGGGGGGGGGGGGGGGGGAAGGGGGGGGCACCCACCCGCCCCCCAGCGCTGGCGCCCGCCGTCACCCACCTCGTCTCCATCCTCGTGTCTCGTGTCCCCATCTCACCTCACCCTTTTATTTTTGGGGAAGGGGGGGGGGTTTGGGGGGGGGGGGGGGTGACACTCGCGTCCCTGTGCCATGTCCTGTCTTTGGAGGGGATATGGGGAGGGGGGGGGGGCGTAAATTTTGGGGGGGGGGGGGGGGGGGTTGGGGTGACCCCACCACCCCCCGGAGGGTCCCGCGGAGCCGCCGCAGGTGAGTGCCACGGGGACGGGGTTGGGGAGGTGGTGGTGGGGGGGGGGGGGGACCCGAATTTTGGGGTGGCACCGGGGGTGTGTGGGGGGACACCGGCCACGGGGGAGGGCGTGGGGGACATTTGGGGGGAGCTTTTCGGGGGGGCGGGGGGGTGAATAAGCCCCCTCGGTGCCTTGCAGGAGAGGCAGCTTTCCGCCGTGGGTGCAGCAGACCCGGGTGTGAGCTGGGCCGGGGGGGTCCCCGCGCGACCCCCGCCTCCGCCCCCGCCACCCCCGATCACGGCCAACGGCGAGCTGCGCGCCCCCGCTGCTGAGCACTAGCCCCCGCCCCGGGGGCCGCCGGACCCCCGCCCGCACCCCCCCCGACCCCCCCCCCAAAAAAAAATCCCTCAAGCCTCCGAAGCCCCCTCCCCAAAATTCCCCCCCCCCCCCCCCAAACCTCAGCAGATGGCGGTGGCCCCCCGGCGGCCCCCGGGGAAGCGGGGTCCCCCCCCCCCACCCCCCCCATCCCCCATCCCCACTCATCCTCCCCCTTCCTCACCCCCCCCCCCCCACGTCACCACCTCCGGCCCCCCCCCCCCCCCCCCCCTTTGTGCACCAGGAGGCTCTTGTGCAACGTCCTTGTGCAAAGGGGGCTGCGGGGGGGGGGGGGGGCTCGTGCGACAGCGGCAGCTCCTCGTGCAAGGGGGGGGCTCCTCGTGCAACGCCAGCTCCTCGTGCACCAGGATCAGTGCTGCTCCTCGTGCAACGCCGGCTCCTCGTGCAAGGGGGGGCTCCTTGTGCAACGCCAGCTCCTCGTGCAACGGGACTGGGGAGGCCTCGTGCAACACCAGCGCCTCGTGCACCAGGAACAGGAGGCCTCGTGCAACACCAGATCCTCGTGCACCAGGATCAGTGCTGCTCCTCGTGCAACGCCGGCCGGCTCCTCGTGCAAGGGGGGGCTCCTCGTGCAACGCCAGCTCCTTGTGCAACACCAGGTCCTCGTGCACCGGGACGGGGAGGCCTCGTGCAACAGCGGCACCTCCTCGTGCAACGCCAGCTCCTCGTGCATCGCCCCCCCCTCATGCCGTGCACAAGGACCCCCCCCCCTCACCATGCACCAGGACCCCCCCCCCCCGTGCATCACCTCCTCGTGCATCGCCCTCCCTCGTGCATCCCCCCCCCCCTCCACGTGCACCAGGCCGGGGGCTCCCCCCCCCCATTTCTCCCCCCTCCCCCTTTTATTTTTCTCCCCCCTCGTGCACCAGGAGCCCCCCCCCCCCCCCTTTGCACGCCCAGCTCCGTCGTGCAACAACCGCACCGGGCACCGGTACCGGGGGAGGGGGGGGAGGTCACACAAGGGGGGGTCCCCACGCAGCACCAGCCTCCCGGGACCCCCCCCCCCGGTGCACCGGGACCCCCCCAACTCCCCGGAGCCCCCCCACAACGTACCGGGGACCCCCCCCCCGGTGTACCGGGCCCCCTCCCACCACTCACCGGGCTCCCCCCCCCCGGTACACCGGGACCCCCCCCCCCGGTCCCCCCAACGCACCGGGGGCTCGCCCAGGCACACCGGAGCCCCCCCCCTCTACAATGTACCGGGACCACCCCCCCTCTCCCGGTCCACCGGTGCCCCCCCCACATCGCACCGGGACCCCCCCACACCGTGCACCGGACACCCCCCCGGGACACCGGGACCCCCCCCGGGACACCGGGACCCCCCCGGTTCACCGGGACCCCCCCCCACATTGCACCGGGCCCCCCCCCCCGGTGCACCGGGCTCCCTCCCACAATGCACCGGGCTCCTCCCCGGTCCACCGGGACCCCCCCCCTCCAACCCTCCCGGACCCCCCCCCGGTGCCCCCCGCCCGGTCCGGGCCCGCCGCAGCCCCCGACAATCCGCCGCCCGCGGGCGGTCTCAGGGCGGGGTCTGGGCTGGCTCCAACCCCCCCCGCGGCCGGGGCCGCCGGTGCCCGCGGAGCCTTTAATAAACTCGGATCGGTCTTGTAAGCTCCGCCTCCCGGGGGGGCGGGGCCGGCGGGGTGGGCGTGGTCTGAGCGGAGAGGGCGGGGCCTGCCGGGGATGGGTGTGGTCTGTGTGAGGGGCGTGGTCTACACGGGGAGGGCGAGGTCTGTGCTGGGAGGGCGTGGCTTGAGTGTGGGGGCGTGGTTTGGGGGAGTGGGGGGCGTGGTCTGTACGGGGAGGGCGTGGTCTGAGCGGGGAGGGCGTGGTCTGAGAGTGGGGGCGTGGTTTGGGGGCGTGGTCTGTACCGGGAGGGCGTGGTCTGAGTGTGAAGGCGAGGCTTTGTTAGGGGGCGTGGTGTGAGGCTAGGGGCGTGGCTTGTGTGAGAGGGCGTGGTTGGGGGGCGTGGTTTGAGCGTGGGGGCGTGGCTTGAGGCTAGAGGTGTGGCTTGTGTGAGAGGGCGAGTCTGGGGGCGTGGTCTAAGCATGCGCAGGGCGAGTCCTGAGTGTGGGGGCGTGGTCTGAGCAGAGAGGGCACTGGAGTATGGGGGCGTGGTCTACGTGGGAGGGCGAGGCCTATTAGGGGGCATGATCTGAGGCTAGGGGCATGGCTGGTGTGAGAGGGCGTGGTCTGGGGGCGAGGTTGGGGGCGTGGTCTTTCCGGGGAGGGTGTGGTCTGAGAATGGGGGCGTGGTTCATGCGGGAGGGCGTGGCTTATTCGGGGGCGTGGTCTGAGGCTACGGGCGAGGTGTGTGTGAGGGCGTGGTTGGGGGCGTGGTTTTTCGGGGGCGGGGTCTGTCGAGGGAGGCGTGGCTTGTGTGTGGGGCTTGGTCTCTCTTTGTGGGGGGCGGGGTCTGACCGGGGAGAGCATGATCAGTACGGGGAGGGTGTGGCCTGAGGGTGGGAGGGCGTGGCCTGAGTGTGGGGGCGTGGTCTGAGCGGTGTGGGCGTGGTCCGTGTGGGGAGGGCGTGGCCTGAGTGTGGGGGCGTGGTCTGAGCGGTGTGGGCGTGGTCCGTGTGGGGAGGGCGTGGCCTGAGTGTGGGGGCGTTGTTTGGGGGGGTCTTTGGGTGGGAGGCA
>NW_028136614.1:0-16972 GCF_965140915.1 Aythya marila | reverse complement strand
AGCCCCCCCTAAACCCCCCCGTGCCCCCCCCCCAGGTGCTGGAGCCTGCATTTAGGCAGCCCTACGCCAACGTCACCCGACACCCCCACACCCCCTGACACCCCCAAGACCCCCCCAAAGCCCCCCTGACCCCCCCAGACCCCCCTTGATGCCCCCAGAGCCCCTCCAGACCCCTCTTGGCCCCCCCAGAGCCCCCCCAGACACCCCCAGACCCCCTTTGATGCCCCCCAAACCCCACTCAAACCCCTCAAAACCCCCCCGATGCCCCCCAACCCCCCCCATAACACCTCTCAAGACCCCCCAGAGCCCCCCCAGACCCCTCTTGGCCCCCCCAGAGTCCCCCCAGACACCCCCAGACCCCCTTTGATGCCCCCCAAACCCCACTCAAACCCCTCCCAACCTCCCCCAACCCCCCCAATGCCCCCCAATCCCCCCCCATAACACCCCCCAAGACCCCCCAGACCCCCCCAGACTCCCTAAACCCCCCCGTGCCCCCCCCCCAGGTGCTGGAGCCTGCATTTCGGCAGCCCTACGCCAACGTCACCCGCTGGTTCGTCACCTGCCTCAACCAGCCCCAGTTCCGCGCCGTGCTGGGCGACGTGCCCCTGTGCCAGAGGATGGCCCACTTCGATGGTGGGGGGGGGGCTTTGGGGTCGGGGGGGGCGTGGGGGGGTTATTGGGGTCGTGGGGGGGGGTCCTGGGGGGGTATTGGGGGAAATAATGGGGTTTTGGGGGGGTATTGGGGGAAATAAGGGGGGGGGTATCGTGCCCCTGTGCCAGAGGATGGCCTGCTTTGATGGTGGGGGGGGGTCTTTGGGGTCGGGGGGGGGGGTCCTGGGGGGGTATTGGGGGAAATAAGCGGGGTATTTGGGGAAAATAAGGGGGTTTTGGGGGTAAGTAGGGGGGGTATCGTGCCCCTGTGCCAGAGGATGGCCCACTTCGATGGTGAGGGGGGGCTTTGGGGTCAGGGGGGGTCATTGGGGGGTCGTTGGGGTCGTGGGGGGGGTCCTGGGGGGTCATCAGGGGGGTATTGGGGGAAATAAGGGGGTTTTGGGGGGGAAATAGGGGGGGTATCGTGCCCCTGTGCCAGAGGATGACCTGCTTTGATGGTGGGGGGGGGGTCTTTGGGGTCGGAGGGGGGTCGTTGGGGTCGTGGGGGGGGTCCTGGGGGGTCATCAGGGGGGTATCAGGGGGGTATTGGGGGAAATAAGGGGGTTTTGGGGGGGTATTGGGGGAAATAAGGGGGGCTATCGTGCCCCTGTGCCAGAGGATGGCCCACTTCGATGGTGGGGGGGGCTTTGGGGTCGGGGGGGGTCATTGGGGGGGTCATTGGGGTCATGGGGGGGTCCTGGGGGGTAACAGGGGGGTATCAGGGGGGGTATTGGGGGAAATAAGGGGGTTTTGGGGGGGTATTGGGGGAAATGGGGGAGCATTTTGGGGGTATTGGGGGGAAATAAGGGGGATTTGGGGGGAAATTTGGGGGTATGGGGGGGGCATTGGGGGATATTGGGGGACATGGGGGACATCAGGGGACGTTGGGGGGGACATTAGGGGCTATGGGGGGACACGGGGGCTATGGGGGGGCTACGTGGGGACACGGGGGGCTATGGGAGGACACGGGGGGCTATGGGGGACACAGGGGCTATGGGGGGACACAGTGGGCTATGGGAGGACACGGGGGGCTATGGGGGACACAGGGGCTATGGGAGGACACGGGGGGCTATGGGGGGACATGGGGGGGCTATGGGGGACACGGGGGGCTTTGTGGGGACACAGGGGATATTGGGGGGACACGGGGGGGCTACGAGGCTCCCTGTGACCCCCCCACGTTCCCCCCCCCAGCCAAGAAGTTCGCCGAGAGCCAGCCCAAGAAGGAGGCGCCCCGAAAAGAGAAGGGGAAGGAGAAGGAAAAGGAGAAAGAAAAGGAAAAGGAGAAGGAAAAGGACAACAAGGACAGGGACAGGGACAGGGACAGGGACAGCGCCGAGGAGCTGGACGAGTGCGAGCAGGCGCTGGCCGCAGAGCCCAAGGCCAAGGACCCCTTCGCGCACCTGCCCAAGAGGTGGGGGCACTGGGAGGGCGCTGGGAGCACTGGGAGGGCGCTGGGAGGGTGCTGGGAGCACTGGGAGGGTGCTGGGAGGGCACTGGGGGCAATGGGAGGGCACTGGGAGGGTGCTGGGAGCACTGGGAGGGTGCTGGGAGGGCACTGGGAGGGCACTGGGGGCACTGGGAGGGTGCTGGGAGGGTGCTGGGGGCAATGGGAGGGTGCTGGGAGCACTGGGAGGGCGCTGGGAGGGCACTGGGGGAACACCGGGGGCACTGGGAGGGCGCTGGGAGGGCGCTGGGGGCACTGGGAGGGCACTGGGAGCACTGGGAGGGCGCTGGGAGGGTGCTGGGAGCAATGGGAGGGCGCTGGGAGGGTGCTGGGAGCACTGGGAGGGTGCTGGGAGGGCGCTGGGGGCACTGGGAGGGCACTGGGAGCACTGGGAGGGTGCTGGGAGGGTGCTGGGGGCAATGGGAGGGCGCTGGGAGGGTGCTGGGGGGACACTGGGAGCACTGGGAGGGTGCTGGGAGCAATGGGAGGGCACTGGGAGGGTGCTGGGGGGACACTGGGGGCAATGGGAGGGTGCTGGGGGCGATGGGATGGTGCTGGGAGGGCACTGGGAGGGCGCTGGGGGCACTGGGAGGGTACTGGGAGGGCACTGGGGGGACACTGGGGGCAATGGGGGGGCACTGGGAGGGCGCTGGGGGCACTGGGAGGGTGCTGGGAGCATTGGGAGGGCACTGGGGGCAATGGGGGGGCACTGGGAGGGCGCTGGGGGCACTGGGAGGGCGCTGGGAGCACTGGGAGGGCACTGGGAGCACTGGGAGGGCGCTGGGAGGGCGCTGGGGGCAATGGGAGGGCACTGGGATGGTGGGGACGATGGGGACACTGGGGATACTGGGGGGACACTGGGGACATGGTGGGGACACTGGAACCAATTTTGGGATTTTCCATTTTTTTTCTGTATGGATTTGATTTTTTTGCCCCATTTTTTGCTGCAACCCTGGACCCAATTTGGGGTTTTTCTGTTTTTTTTTTATCCTTCTAATTTTTTTTTTTCCCCATTTTTTGCTATGACCCCGAAACCAATTTTGGCAATTTCCATTTTTTTTCCTTCTCCAATTTAACTTTTTCCCCCATTTTTTGCTGTGACCCCAGACCCGATTTGGGATTTTTTTTTTTTTTTCTTTCTCAAATTCATTTTTTTCCCCGTTTTTTGCCACGACCCCAAAAACCAATTTTGGGCTTTCCCATTTTTTTCCTTCTCCAATTTAACTTTGTTCCCATTTTTTGCTCTGCACCAATTTTGTTTGTTTTTATTGTTTTTTTCCTTCTCCAATTTAACCTTTTCCCCCATTTTTTAACCGCGATCCCGGACCCAATTTTGAGCTTTGATTTTTTTTTATTCCACTTCCGATTTAATGTTATTCCCTTTCTTATTCTGCTTTTGTATCGGTTCTGTTTCTTTTTCTTCTTTTTTCCTCCTCCGATTTCACTTTTTTCCCCCCGTTTTTGCCTGCCCCCCCCCAGCCCCTTCGTCATCGACGAGTTCAAGCGCAAATACTCCAACGAGGACACCCTGAGCGTGGCGCTGCCCCACTTCTGGGAGCACTTCGACAAGGACGGCTGGTCCATCTGGTACGCCGAGTACCGCTACCCCGAGGAGCTCACCCAGACCTTCATGAGCTGCAACCTCATCACCGGTATTGGGGCGAAAAAGGGAGAAAACGGGCAAAAACGGGCGAAAAATGGGCAAAAAATGGAGTAATGGGGCCAAAACATGGAGAAAATGGAGTTACCTGGGATGAAATGGGGAGAAAATGGGGATAACGGGGATGAAATGGGGATAATGGGGACAAAACAGGGAGAAAATGGGGAAAAAATATGAAAAAATGGGCAAAAAACGTGAAAAAACGGGCAAAAAATGGGAAAAAATGAGGTACTGGGGCCAAAACGCAGAGAAACTGGGGATAATGGGGATGAAATGGAGAGCAAATGGAGATAATGGGGATGAAATGGGAATAATGGGGATGAAATGGGGATAATGGGGACAAAATGGGGAAAAAAAGGGCAAAAAACAGGCAAAAATGGGCAAAAAATGGGGTAATTGGGCGAAAACACGGAGAAACTGGGGATAATGGGGATGAAATGCAAAGAAAATGGAGATAATGGGGATGAAATGGGGAGAAAATGGGGATAGTGGGGATGAAATGGGGATAATCGGGACAAAACAGGGAGAAAATGGGCAAAAAACATGAGAAAACAGGCAAAAAATGGGAAAAAATGGGGTACTGGGGCAAAAACGCGGAGAAAATGGGGATACTGGGGACCAAATGGGGCCATACTGGGGCCAAAATGGGGCCATACTGGGCCGGGTGGTCCATCTGGTACGCCGAGTACCGCTACCCCGAGGAGCTCACCCAGACCTTCATGAGCTGCAACCTCATCACCGGTATTGGGGTGAAAAAGGGAGAAAACGGGCAAAAACGGGCGAAAAATGGGCAAAAAATGGAGTAATGGGGCCAAAACATGGAGAAAATGGAGTTACCTGGGATGAAATGGGGAGAAAATGGGGATAACGGGGATGAAATGGGGATAATGGGGACAAAACAGGGAGAAAATGGGGAAAAAATATGAAAAAATGGGCAAAAAACGTGAAAAAACGGGCAAAAAATGGGAAAAAATGAGGTACTGGGGCCAAAACGCAGAGAAACTGGGGATAATGGGGATGAAATGGAGAGCAAATGGAGATAATGGGGATGAAATGGGAATAATGGGGATGAAATGGGGATAATGGGGACAAAATGGGGAAAAAAAGGGCAAAAAACAGGCAAAAATGGGCAAAAAATGGGGTAATTGGGCGAAAACACGGAGAAACTGGGGATAATGGGGATGAAATGCAAAGAAAATGGAGATAATGGGGATGAAATGGGGAGAAAATGGGGATAGTGGGGATGAAATGGGGATAATCGGGACAAAACAGGGAGAAAATGGGCAAAAAACATGAGAAAACAGGCAAAAAATGGGAAAAAATGGGGTACTGGGGCAAAAACGCGGAGAAAATGGGGATACTGGGGACCAAATGGGGCCATACTGGGGCCAAAATGGGGCCATACTGGGCCGGGTGGTCCATCTGGTACGCCGAGTACCGCTACCCCGAGGAGCTCACCCAGACCTTCATGAGCTGCAACCTCATCACCGGTATTGGGGTGAAAAAGGGAGAAAACGGGCAAAAACGGGCGAAAAATGGGCAAAAAATGGAGTAATGGGGCCAAAACATGGAGAAAATGGAGTTACCTGGGATGAAATGGGGAGAAAATGGGGATAACGGGGATGAAATGGGGATAATGGGGACAAAACAGGGAGAAAATGGGGAAAAAATATGAAAAAATGGGCAAAAAACGTGAAAAAACGGGCAAAAAATGGGAAAAAATGAGGTACTGGGGCCAAAACGCAGAGAAACTGGGGATAATGGGGATGAAATGGAGAGCAAATGGAGATAATGGGGATGAAATGGGAATAATGGGGATGAAATGGGGATAATGGGGACAAAATGGGGAAAAAAAGGGCAAAAAACAGGCAAAAATGGGCAAAAAATGGGGTAATTGGGCGAAAACACGGAGAAACTGGGGATAATGGGGATGAAATGCAAAGAAAATGGAGATAATGGGGATGAAATGGGGAGAAAATGGGGATAGTGGGGATGAAATGGGGATAATCGGGACAAAACAGGGAGAAAATGGGCAAAAAACATGAGAAAACAGGCAAAAAATGGGAAAAAATGGGGTACTGGGGCAAAAACGCGGAGAAAATGGGGATACTGGGGACCAAATGGGGCCATACTGGGGCCAAAATGGGGCCATACTGGGCCGGGTGGTCCATCTGGTACGCCGAGTACCGCTACCCCGAGGAGCTCACCCAGACCTTCATGAGCTGCAACCTCATCACCGGTATTGGGGCGAAAAAGGGAGAAAACGGGCAAAAACGGGCGAAAAATGGGCAAAAAATGGAGTAATGGGGCCAAAACATGGAGAAAATGGAGTTACCTGGGATGAAATGGGGAGAAAATGGGGATAACGGGGATGAAATGGGGATAATGGGGACAAAACAGGGAGAAAATGGGGAAAAAATATGAAAAAATGGGCAAAAAACGTGAAAAAACGGGCAAAAAATGGGAAAAAATGAGGTACTGGGGCCAAAACGCAGAGAAACTGGGGATAATGGGGATGAAATGGAGAGCAAATGGAGATAATGGGGATGAAATGGGAATAATGGGGATGAAATGGGGATAATGGGGACAAAATGGGGAAAAAAAGGGCAAAAAACAGGCAAAAATGGGCAAAAAATGGGGTAATTGGGCGAAAACACGGAGAAACTGGGGATAATGGGGATGAAATGCAAAGAAAATGGAGATAATGGGGATGAAATGGGGAGAAAATGGGGATAGTGGGGATGAAATGGGGATAATCGGGACAAAACAGGGAGAAAATGGGCAAAAAACATGAGAAAACAGGCAAAAAATGGGAAAAAATGGGGTACTGGGGCAAAAACGCGGAGAAAATGGGGATACTGGGGACCAAATGGGGCCATACTGGGGCCAAAATGGGGCCATACTGGGCCGGGTGGTCCATCTGGTACGCCGAGTACCGCTACCCCGAGGAGCTCACCCAGACCTTCATGAGCTGCAACCTCATCACCGGTATTGGGGCGAAAAAGGGAGAAAACGGGCAAAAACGGGCGAAAAATGGGCAAAAAATGGAGTAATGGGGCCAAAACATGGAGAAAATGGAGTTACCTGGGATGAAATGGGGAGAAAATGGGGATAACGGGGATGAAATGGGGATAATGGGGACAAAACAGGGAGAAAATGGGGAAAAAATATGAAAAAATGGGCAAAAAACGTGAAAAAACGGGCAAAAAATGGGAAAAAATGAGGTACTGGGGCCAAAACGCAGAGAAACTGGGGATAATGGGGATGAAATGGAGAGCAAATGGAGATAATGGGGATGAAATGGGAATAATGGGGATGAAATGGGGATAATGGGGACAAAATGGGGAAAAAAAGGGCAAAAAACAGGCAAAAATGGGCAAAAAATGGGGTAATTGGGCGAAAACACGGAGAAACTGGGGATAATGGGGATGAAATGCAAAGAAAATGGAGATAATGGGGATGAAATGGGGAGAAAATGGGGATAGTGGGGATGAAATGGGGATAATCGGGACAAAACAGGGAGAAAATGGGCAAAAAACATGAGAAAACAGGCAAAAAATGGGAAAAAATGGGGTACTGGGGCAAAAACGCGGAGAAAATGGGGATACTGGGGACCAAATGGGGCCATACTGGGGCCAAAATGGGGCCATACTGGGCCGGGTGGTCCATCTGGTACGCCGAGTACCGCTACCCCGAGGAGCTCACCCAGACCTTCATGAGCTGCAACCTCATCACCGGTATTGGGGCGAAAAAGGGAGAAAACGGGCAAAAACGGGCGAAAAATGGGCAAAAAATGGAGTAATGGGGCCAAAACATGGAGAAAATGGAGTTACCTGGGATGAAATGGGGAGAAAATGGGGATAACGGGGATGAAATGGGGATAATGGGGACAAAACAGGGAGAAAATGGGGAAAAAATATGAAAAAATGGGCAAAAAACGTGAAAAAACGGGCAAAAAATGGGAAAAAATGAGGTACTGGGGCCAAAACGCAGAGAAACTGGGGATAATGGGGATGAAATGGAGAGCAAATGGAGATAATGGGGATGAAATGGGAATAATGGGGATGAAATGGGGATAATGGGGACAAAATGGGGAAAAAAAGGGCAAAAAACAGGCAAAAATGGGCAAAAAATGGGGTAATTGGGCGAAAACACGGAGAAACTGGGGATAATGGGGATGAAATGCAAAGAAAATGGAGATAATGGGGATGAAATGGGGAGAAAATGGGGATAGTGGGGATGAAATGGGGATAATCGGGACAAAACAGGGAGAAAATGGGCAAAAAACATGAGAAAACAGGCAAAAAATGGGAAAAAATGGGGTACTGGGGCAAAAACGCGGAGAAAATGGGGATACTGGGGACCAAATGGGGCCATACTGGGGCCAAAATGGGGCCATACTGGGCCGGGTGGTCCATCTGGTACGCCGAGTACCGCTACCCCGAGGAGCTCACCCAGACCTTCATGAGCTGCAACCTCATCACCGGTATTGGGGCGAAAAAGGGAGAAAGCGGGCAAAAACGGGCGAAAACGGGCAAGAAATGGGGATAACGGGATGAAAACACGGAGAAGATGGGGATAACGGGGATGAAATGGGAAGAAAATAGGTATAATAGAGAGAAAACGGAGAAAATGGGCAAAAAATGAGAAAAAAACAGGCAAAAAACGGGCAAAAAATGGGAAAAAATGGGGTAATGGGGCCAAAACGCGGAGAAACTGGGGATAATTGGGATGAAATGCAGAGAAAACGGAGATAATGGGGATGAAATGGGGAGAAAATTGAGATAATGGGATGAAATGGGAATAATGGGGATGAAGTGGGGATAATGGGGACAAAATGGGTAAAAATAGGGCAAAAAACGGGCGAAAACGGGCAAAAAACGGGCAAGAAATGGGGATAATGGGATGAAAATGCAGAGAAAATGAGGATAACAGGATGAAACGCAGAGAAAATGGGGATATTGGGGATTAAATGGGGATAATGGGGACAAAACAGGGAGAAAATGGGCAAAAAACTTGAGAAAACGGGCAAAAAATGAGAAAAAGTGGGGTACTGGGGCAAAAACGTGGAGAAAATGGGGATACTGGGGATGAAATGGAGAGCAAATTGGGATAACGTAGAGAAAATGGGGAAGAAAGGTGGATGGAAGGGAGACATAATGGGAATAATGGGGAGAAAACTGGAATAAAATGGGGAGAATGGGGAGAAAATGGGGATGAAATGGGGAGAATGGGGATGAAATGGGGACAAAATGGGGATGAAATGGGGTTGAAATGGGGACGAAATGGGGTCAAAATAGGGAGAATGGGGACGAAATGGGGATGAAATGGGAATGAAATGAGGAGAATGGGGACAAAATGGGGATGAAGTGGGGAGAATGGGGACAGAACGGATGAAATGGGGAGAATGGGGATGGAATGGGGACAAAATGGGGACGAAATGGGGAGAATAGGGACAAAATGGGGATGAAATTGGAATGAAATGGGGAGAATGGGGATGAAACGGGGAGAATGGAGACAAATGGGAGACTGGGGACGAAATGGGGAGAATGGAGACGCAATAGGGACAAAATGGGCCCCTGGGCCCCCCCGTTTGCCCCCCAGGCATGTTCCAGCGCCTGGACAAGCTGCGTAAGAACGCCTTCGCCAGCGTCATCCTGTTCGGCACCAACAACGACAGCAGCATCTCGGGCGTCTGGGTCTTCCGCGGCCAGGAGCTGGCCTTCACGGTGAGCCCCGGCCCCAAAACCGCCTTGTTCTGCCCCAAATCCACACTGTTTGGCCCCAAAACCGCCCTTATCGGCACCAAAAACGCCCTGATAGGCCGCAAAACCGCTCCAATAGGCCCCAAAACGCCCCGGTTGGCCCCGAATCCACCCTGTTTGGCCCCAAAACCGTCCCGATTGGCCCCAAAACCCCCTGATCAGCCCCAAAACTGCCTTGATCTGCCCCAAAACCGCCCTTATCGGCGCCAAAACCGCCCTTATCGGCGCCAAAAACGCCCTTATCGGTGCCAAAACCACCCTGATAGGCCGCAAAACCGCTCCAATAGGCCCCAAAACGCCCCGGTTGGCCCCAAATCCACCCTGTTTGGCCCCAAAACCGCCCCGATCGGCCCCAAAACCGCCTTGTTCTGCCCCAAATCCAGCCTGTTTGGCCCCGAAACCGCTCCAATAGGCCCCAAAACGCCCCAGTCAGCCCCAAAACTGCCCCAGTTGGCCCCGAATCCACCCTGTTTGGCCCCAAAACCGTCCCGATTGGCCCCAAAACCCCCTGATCAGCCCCAAAACCGCCTTGATCTGCCCCAAATCCACACTGTTTGGCCCAAAAACTGCCCTTATCGGCACCAAAACCGCCCTTATCAGCACCAAAACCACCCTGATCGGCGCCAAAACCGCCCCGATTGGCCCCAAAACCACTCCAGTCAGCCCCAAAACCGCTCCAATTGGCCCCAAAACTGTGCCAATTGGCCCCGAAACCACCCTGTTTGGCCCCAAAACTGCCCCAATCGGCCCTGGAACTGCCTGATCGGCCCCAAAGCCACCCCAGTTGACCCCAAATCCACCCCGTTTGGCCCCAAAACTGCCCCAAATCCACCCCAGCTCCCTACTTTTACCCCCCAGACCCCCACTTTCCCCCCTCCCCATTTTTGCCCCCCCCCCGTTGCCCCCCCAGCTGTGCCCCAACTTGCAGGTGGACCCAGACCCCCACTTCCACCCCCCAAATCTCCACTTTTACCCCCAAATCCCCATTTTCAGCCCCCCCTCCCCAATTTCATGCCCCCCAGACCCCCATTTTCACCCCCCTTCCCACTTTCGGGCCCCCCGTCCCCATTTTCACCCCCCCCAAACCCTCCCTTTTAGCCCCCGGATCCCCACTTTTACCCCCCAGCTCCCCACTTTCACCCCCAAAATCCCCATTTTTGGACCCCCCCTCCCCATTTTGCCCCCCCCTTAACTCTGTGCCCCCCGTTGCCCCCCCAGCTGTGCCCGGACTGGCAGGTGGACTACGAGTCGTACGCGTGGCGCAAGCTGGACCCCGACAGCGCCGAGTGCCGGGCGCTGGTCAGGGAGTACTTCAGCTGGGAGGGCGACTTCCAGCACGTGGGCAAGGCCTTCAACCAGGGAAAGATCTTCAAGTGACCCCCCTCGTGTCGCGACAGGGCACGGCACGTCGCGATAGGGCACGATATGGCGCGATACGGCACAACACGTCGCGATATGGCATGATATGGCGCAATATGGCACAACATGTCGCAATATGGCACGATATGGCACAACACGTCGCGATATGGCATGATATGTTGTGATACAGCACGGTATGTCGCGATAGGGCACGATATGTCGTGACATGGCACAGCATGTCGTGATATAGCATGACATAATATGGCACGGCATGTCGCGATATGGCATGGCATGATATAGTGCGGTGGGTCGTGGTATGGCGCGGTGTCGTGTCATGGCATGGCGGCGTGGTGTGGTGTTGTGTGTTGTCGTGTCACATGTCATCATGTCATGACATGTCACGATATGTCTTCAGGTCGCAACATGTCTCCATGTCACAACATGCTGTCATGTCATGACATGTTGCAGCGTCTTTATGTCACATGTCGTCATGTCACAACATGCCATTGTGTCATTGTGTCATGACATGTCATAACGTGTTTTCATGTCACATGTTATTGTGTCATGACGTGTCATAGTGTGTCTTCATGTCACGTATCATGTCATGACGTCATGTCACACCACATCACATGTCACCATGTCATGACGTGTCTTTATGTCATAACATGCCATAATGTCATGACATGTCACAACATGTCTTTATGTCACATGTTGTCATGTCACGTCACAACATGTCACCGTGTCATAACGTCATGCCACAACATGCCATCACGACATTTCATTGTGTCACGACATGTCATCATGTCGCAACATGTCACAACATGCCAGTGTCACAATGTGTCATGTCGCGACATCACATCATTGCCATGACGTGTTGTGTCATGACATCGCCATGTCGTGACGTGTCATGATGTCACGACATGTCACACCATGTCACTGTATCACGTCATGTCGCAACATGTCACCATGTCACAACACATCACGATGTCACAACTTGTTGCCATGTCATGTCGTGCCATGTCACTATATCGCGATATACATGTCGCTGTTGTGACATCCCTGTCATGCCGCCGTGTCACGACATGGCCGTGCCGTGATGTCACCGTTGTGATGTGCCAGCGCGTGACGTCATGTCGTGACATCCCCATGTCGCGATGTGTCCCCCGCCTGTCCCCACGTCGCGACATGTTGTGACACATCGGAGCCGCGCAGCCAATAAACAGGAACGGATCCGGCCGTGGCGGTGGTCGGGGGGGAACTGGGGGATACTGGGGGGTACTGGGAGCCACTGGGCACCAGTGGGAGTTACTGGGAGCCATTCGGCCCCAACTGGGAGATACTGGGAGGTACTGGGTGCTACTGGGAGTCACTGGGTGCCACAGGAGTTACTGGGCACCAACTGGGGGATACTGGGAGCCATTGGGGGTCACTGGAGCCCATTGGGTACCACTGGGCGTTACTGGGGGGTACTGGGAGCCACTGGGCACCGTTTGGCACCAACTGGGGGTTACTGGGAGTCAGTGGGGGCTACTGGGAGTTACTGGGTGATACTGGGGGTCACTGGAGCCCATTGGGCACCACTGGGAGGTACTGGGGAGTACTGGGAACCACTGGGCAGCAGTGGGAGTTACTGGGTGCCATTGGGCACAAACTGGGGGGTACTGGGAGCTATTGGGGGTTACTGGGTGATACTGGGAGCCACTGGGGGGGGGTCACTGGAGTCCATTGGGCACTACTGGGCGTTACTGGGAAGTACTGGGAGCCGCTGGAGGGTACTGGGAGCCACTGGGCACCATTGGGCACTAACTGGGTGTTACTGGGAGCCCTTGGGTGTTACTGGGAGACACTGGGGGCTACTGGGAGTTACTGGGCACCAACTGGGGGTCACTGGGAGCTGTTGGGGGTTACTGGGTGATACTGGGAGGCACTGGGAGCCGAGTCGCGGGGCGCTGCTGGGCACCAGTGGCTGTTACTGGGAGCTACTGGGCGTTACTGGGAGCCAGTGGGCGGCACCGGCAGGCCCCGCCCCCCCCGACCCCACGTGACCCAGCGCCACCGCCCTCCTGGCCCCGCCCACTGAGACCACGCCCCCCTCCGGACCAAGCCCATCGAGGCCACGCCCCCTCCAGGTCACGCCCACTGAGGCCACGCCCCCCTTGACTCAGCGCCCCGCCCCCCCGGATCTGAGTCACGGCGGGACCGGGGCGGCGGCGGGGCTGCGCCCACCAGTACGGACCAGTATGGACCAGTACGGACCAGTATGGAGCAGTGCGGACCAGTTAAAAACAGTGCCCACCAGTTCAGACCATCACCCACCAGTTTGCACCAGTTCAGACCAGTTTGAAACAGTTCAGACCAGTGCCCACCAGTTTGCACCAGTTGAAACCAGTGTCCAACAGTTCAGACCAGCACCCGCCAGTGCAGACCAGTTTGCACCAGTTCAGACCAGTGCCCACCAGTTTAAGCCAGCACCCACCTCTTCAGTCAGTGCCCACCAGTGCCACCAGTTAAACCCAGTTAAAACCAGCGTCCACCAGTTCAGACCACTGCCCACCAGTGCAGACCAGCGCCCACCAGTTCAGACCAGCACCCACCAGTTTGCCCCAGTTAAAACCAGTGTCCAACAGTTCAGACCAGTGGCCACCAGTGCCCACCAGTTCAGACCAACGCCAACCAGTTCTGACCAATTCCCACCAGTTCAATCCAATGCCCACCAGTTTGCACCAGTTCAGACCAGTTCAGACCTGCACCCACCAGTTCAGACCAGTGCCCACCAGTTCAGACCAGTGGCCGCCAGTTCAGACCAGTTTCCAACCAGTTCAGACCAGTGCCCACTAGTTTGCACCAGTTAAAAATGGTGCCCACCAGTTTGCACCAGTTCAGACCAGTTTGCACCATTTCCAACCAGTTCAGACCAGTGCCCACCAGTTTGCACCAATTCAGACCAGTGTCCACCAGTTGAAACCAGTGTCCACCAGTTCAGACCACTGCCCACCAGTTTGCACCAGTTGAAACCAGTGTCCACCAGTTTAGACCACTGCCCACCAGTTTGCACCAGTTCAGACCAGTGCTCACCAGTTCAGACCAGTGCCCACCAGTTTGCACCAGTTCAGACCAGTTAGCACCATTTCCAACCAGTTCAGACCTGTGCCCACCAGTTCGCACCAGTTCAGACCAGTGCCCACCAGTTCGGACCAGTTTGGACCAGTTCAGCCCCGTGCCCCCCCCCCTTCCAGCTGTGGTGGGGGAGGGGCAGCGCCGCACATCTGGACCCGCCCCTCCCCCCCCTTTTTGCCCCCCCCCTCCCCCCCCCCGGCCGCGCCCAGGCCCGGGGCTGAGTCAGCGCGGGGGCGGCGAGCAGGAATGGGCCGAAATCGGGCGGAATCGGGCAAAATTGGGCGGAATCGGCAAAATCGGGCAAAATGGGGCAAAACCGGGCAGATTTGGGCAAAACGGGGCCGAACGGGCCGAAGACGTGCTCCGAACCCACTGCCCGGCCCCACATCTATGGGGCTGCCCCACACCTATAGGGCTGCCCCACACTTATGGGGCTGCCCCACCCCTATGGGGCTGCCCCACATCTCCCCCCCAGCCCCACCCCTATGGGGCTGCCCCCCCCTTTGCAGCCCCGTGTCCCACATCTATGGGGCTGCCCCACACTTATGGGGCTACCCCACATCTCCCTACATCTCCCCCTCCCCAGCCCCATACCTATGGGGCTGCCCCCTCTTGCAGCCCCGCGTCCCACATCCATGGGGCTGCCCCACACTTATGGGGCTGCCCCACATCTCCCCACATCTCCCCCCAACCCCACCCCTATGGGGCTGCCCCAAATCCCCCCCCGAGTCCCACTTCTTGCCCCCCTGCTCCATATCCATGGGGCAGGCCCAGCCCCACACCTATAGGGCTGCCCCACACTTATGGGGCTGCCCCACATCTCGCCCCCCAGCCCCATACCTATGGGGCTGCCCCCCCCTTTGCAGCCCCGTGTCCCACATCTATGGGGCTGCCCCACATCTATGGGGCTGCCCCACACTTATGGGGCTGCTCCACACTTATGGGGCTGCCCCACACTTATGGGGCTGCCCCACATCTCCCCACATCTCCCCCCAACCCCACCCCTATGGGGCTGCCCCAAATCCCCCCCCGAGTCCCACTTCTTGCCCCCCTGCTCCATATCCATGGGGCAGGCCCAGCCCCACATCTATGGGGCTGCCCCACACTTATGGGGCTGCCCCACATCTCGCCCCCCAGCCCCATACCTATGGGGCTGCCCCCCCCTTTGCAGCCCCGTGTCCCACATCTATGGGGCTGCCCCACATCTATGGGGCTGCCCCACACTTATGGGGCTGCTCCACACTTATGGGGCTGCCCCACACTTATGGGGCTGCCCCACATCTCCCCACATCTCCCCCCAACCCCACCCCTATGGGGCTGCCCCAAATCCCCCCCCGAGTCCCACTTCTTGCCCCCCTGCTCCATATCCATGGGGCAGGCCCAGCCCCACATCTATGGGGCTGCTCCACACCTATGGGGCTGCCCCACATCTCGTCCCCCAGCCCCATACCTATAGGGCTGCCCCACCCCTATGGGGCTGCCCCTCCCTTTGCAGCCCCGTGTCCCACATCTATGGGGCTGCCCCACACTTATGGGGCTGCCCCACACTTATGGGGCTGCCCCACATCTCCCCCCCCCCGGCCCTTTCCCTGCCCTGCCCCGCGCGGGGAGGGCCGGGTCCAAATTCCTGCGGGGGGGGCCGGGGAGCGGGGCGGGGCGGGGGCGGGGCTACTGCGACTGGGCGGGGTACTGGGTGAACTGGGAGCGGTGCTGGTGTGACTGGGAAGGGTCCCGGGGTGACTGGGAGTGGTCCCAGTGTAACGGGGAGTGGTGCTGGGGCAACTGGGACTGGCACTGGGGTAACTGGGAGTGGTCCCAGTGTAACTGGGAATGGCACTGGGGGAACTGGGCAGCGCTATGGGGCAGGGCTATGGGGCACAGTGCTATAGGGCAGGGTTATAGGGCAACTCTATGGGGCAGGGCTATAGGGCGCAGTGCTGTAGGGCAGAGCTATGGGGCAGGGTTATAGGGCAATGCTATGGGGCAGAGCTGTGGGACAGTGCTATGGGGCAGGGCTATAGGGCACAGCTATAGGGCACAGTGCTATGGGGCAATGCTATAGGGCAGGGCTATGGGGCAGAGCTATGGGGCACAGCGCTATGGGGCAGGGTTATAGAGCAATGCTATGGGGCAGCGCTATAGGGTGCAGCGCTATGGGGCAGCGCCATGGGGCACCCCACAACCCCCCCCCCCCCCCACGCTGCTATGGGGCAGGACCCCCCCGTCCCCCCCCAGCCCCACAGCAGCTCGGGGCAGGCCGCGGTGGCCCCGCGCCAGGTCGGAATCCCAAAAATCCCCCACGTGGCCTCGGCGAGGGGGGGGCGGGGCTCCACGGCCCCTCCCCCACCCCGCCCCACCCCACCCCTCCCACGGACACGGGTGGGCGGCTGGGGGGGGGGGAGGGGGCGCGGCCGTGGGGTTCCCGTGGGTGGCACCTGGGGGGCGGCAACTATGGGGTGGCACTTATGGGGCAGCCCTTGGGGGGTGGCACTTGGGGGGCAGCACTTATGGGGCGTCACTTGGGGGGCAGCACTTGTGGGGTGACACTTATGGGGTGACACTTGTGGGGCAGCACTTATGGGGTGACACTTGGGGGGCAGCACTTGTGGGGCAGCACTTATGGGGTGACACTTGGGGGGCGACACTTGTGGGGCAGAACTTGTGGGGCGACACTTGGGGGGTGTCACTCGTGGGGCAGAACTTGGGGGGCAGCACATGGGGGGTGTCACTTATGGGGCAGCACTTGGGGGACGACACTTGTGGGGTGTCACTTGTAGGGTGTCACTTGTGGGGCAGCACTTGGGGGGCAGCACTTATGGGGTGTCACTTATGGGGCGTCACTTGTGGGGTGTCACTTGTGGGCAGCACTTGGGGGGTGTCACTTGTAGGGTGTCACTTGTGGGGCAGCACTTATGGGGCAGCACTTGTGGGGCAGAACTTGTGGGGGGGGGTCCCGGGAGGGGGCGGGGCTTGAGG
>NW_028136615.1:0-23000 GCF_965140915.1 Aythya marila | reverse complement strand
GTAAATTGTGTGTTTTGGAGAACATCAGGTAGGTTTAGGTTGGTTTTGGGATTGGATCTATGGTTTTGGTGGATTTTTTTTTTTTTTTCGAGGTGGTCCTGTTCTTTTCTGGGGTGTTTTTGACGTGTTTTGGGTTCTCCGTTGGGTTTCGTTGAGTTTTCCGTTGGCATCATGGTGGAAAAGTGTAAATTGTGGGTTTTGGAGAACATCAGGTAGGTTTAGGTTGGTTTTGAGATTGGATCTATGGTTTTGGGGGATTTTTTTCGTTTTTGGAGGTGATCCTGTTCTTTTCTGGGGTGTTTTTGACGTGTTTTGGGTTCTCCATTGGGTTTCGTTGGGTTTTCCGTGATCATCATGGTGGAAAAGTGTAAATTGTTGGTTTTGGAGAACATCAGGTAGGTTTAGGTTGGTTTGGGGATTGGATCTATGGTTTTGGGGGATTTTTTTCGTTTTTGGAGGTGATCCTGTTCTTTTCTGGGGTGTTTCTGACGTGTTTTGGGTTCTCCGTTGGGTTTCGTTGGGTTTTCCGTTGGCATCATGGTGGAAAAGTGTAAATTGTGGGTTTTGGAGAACATCAGGTAGGTTTATGAGGACTTTGGGGGCAGATTCAAGGTTTTTAGGGTTTTCTTCTGTTTTTTCTAATGATCCAGTTGTTTTTTGGGGTGTTTTTGACGTGTTTTGGGGTCTCCGTTGGGTTTCGTTGTGTTTTCCGTGGTCATCATGGTGGAAAAGTGTAAATTGTGGGTTTTGGAGAACATCAGGTAGGTTTAGGGGGACTTTTGGGGTGGATTCATGGTATTTGGGGTTTTCTTCTGTTTTTTTTTTTTTTGGGGGGGGGTGATCCAATTCATTTTTCGGGTGTTTTTGACGTGTTTTGGGGTCTCCGTTGGGTTTTGTTGGGTTCTTGTTGGTCATCATGTTGGAAAAGTGTAAATTGCGTGTTTTGGAGAACATCAGGTAGGTTTAGTGTCGTTTTGGGGTGGATCTATGTTTTTTGGGGATTTTCTTCCAGTTTTGGGGGTGATTCCGTTCTTGTTTGGGGTGTTTTTGACTTGTTTTCGGGTCTCCGTTGGGTTTTAGTTGGATTCTCGTTGGTCCTTAAGGTAAATGGGAATGGATTGTGGGTTTTGAAGAAGATCAGGTGAGTTTAGGGTGGTTTTGCGGGGAAATTCATAGTTTTTGGTGTTTTTTCTTTTGATCCAGTTCTTTTTTGGGGTGTTTTTGACGTGTTTTGGGGTTTCCGTTGGGTTTCGTTGAGTTCCTAATGGATTTTATGGTGGTTGGGAGTGGACATTTGGATTTGGAGAACATCAGGTACATTTAAAGTGGTTTTGGGATTGGATCCGTGGTTTTTGGGGATTTTGTTCCAGTTTTGGGGGTGATTCCGTTCTTGTTTGGGGTTTTTTTGATATGTTTTGTGTTCTCCGTTGGGTTTCGTTGGGTTTTCCTTTGGCATCATGGTGGAAAAGTGTAAATTGTGGGTTTTGGAGAACATCAGGTAGGTTTATGAGGACTTTTGGGGCAGATTCATGGTTTTTAGGGTTTTCTTCTGTTTTTTTTTCTAGTGATCCAGATGTTTTTCAGCGTGTTTTTGACGTGTTTTGGGTTCTCCGTTGGGTTTCATTGGGTTTTCCGTGGTCATCATGGTGGAAAAGTTTAAATTGTGTGTTTTGGAGAACATCAGGTAGATTTAGGGTGTTTTTTGAGTGGATCTATGGTTTTGGGGGATTTTGTTCCAGTTTTGGGGTGATCCCGTTCTTTTTTGGGGTGTTTCTGACGTGTTTTGGGTTCTCCATTGGGTTTCGTTGGGTTTTCCGTGGTCATCATGGTGGAAAATTGTAAATTGTGGGTTTTGGAGAACATCAGGTAGGTTTAGGGGGACTTTTGGGGTGGATTCATGATATATGGGGTTTTCTTCTGTGTGTTTTTTTTTTTTTTTGTTGGGAGGTGGTGATGCAATTCATTTTTGGGGTGTTTCTGACGTGTTTTGGGTTCTCCATTGGGTTTCGTTGGGTTTTCCGTGGTCATCATGGTGGAAAATTGTAAATTGTGGGTTTTGGAGAACATCAGGTAGGTTTAGGGGGACTTTTGGGGTGGATTCATGATATATGGGGTTTTCTTCTGTGTGTTTTTTTTTTTTTTTTGTTGGGAGGTGGTGATGCAATTCATTTTTGGGGTGTTTTTGACTTGTTTTGTGGTCTCCATTGGGTTTCGTTGGGTTTTCCGTGATCATCATGGTGGAAAAGTGTAAATTGTGGGTTTTGGAGAACATCAGGTAGGTTTAGGGGGACTTTTGGGGTGGATTCATGGTATTTGGGGTTTTCTTCTGTTTTTTTTTTTTTTTTTGGGGGGGGTGATCCAATTCATTTTTGGGGTGTTTTTGACGTGTTTTGGGGTCTCCGTTGGGTTTTGTTGGGTTCTTGTTGGTCATCATGTTGGAAAAGTGTAAATTGCGTGTTTTGGAGAACATCAGGTAGGTTTAGTGTCGTTTTGGGGTGGATCTATGTTTTTTGGGGATTTTCTTCCAGTTTTGGGGGTGATTCCGTTCTTGTTTGGGGTGTTTTTGACGTGTTTTGGGGTCTCCGTTGGGTTTTAGTTGGATTCTCGTTGGTCCTTAAGGTAAATGGGAATGGATTGTGGGTTTTGAAGAAGATCAGGTGAGTTTAGGGTGGTTTTGCGGGGAAATTCATAGTTTTTGGTGTTTTTTCTTCTGATCCAGTTCTTTTTTGGGGTGTTTTTGACGTGTTTTGGGGTTTCCGTTGGGTTTCGTTGAGTTCCTAATGGGTTTTATGGTGGTTGGGAGTGGACATTTGGATTTGGAGAACATCAGGTACGTTTAGAGTGGTTTTGGGATTGGATCCGTGCTTTTTGGGGTTTTCTTTCGTTTTTGGGGGTGATCCTGTTCTTGTTTGGGGTGGTTTTGACGTGTTTTGGGTTCTCGGTTGGGTTTCGTTGGGTTTTCCGTGGTCATCATGGTGGAAAAGTGTAAATTGTGGGTTTTGGAGAATATCAGGTGAGTTTAAGTTTTTTTGGGTGGTGTATCTATGGTTTTGGGGGAATTCTTCTGTTTTTTTTTTAGCGTTTTCTTCTGTTTTTGAGGTGGTCCCGTTCTTTTTTGGGGTGTTTTTGACATATTTTGGGGTCTCCGTTGGTTTTTGTTAGGTTCTTGTTGTTCATCTTGGTGAAAACGGGTAAATTGTGGGTTTTGGAGAACATCAGGTAGGTTTATGAGGACTTTTGGGGCAGATTCATGGTTTTTAGGCTTCTCTTCTGTTTTTTTTCTAGTGATCCAGTTGTTTTTCAGCGTGTTTTTGACGTGTTTTGGGTTCTCCGTTGGGTTTCGTTGGGTTTTCCGTGGTCATCATGGTGGAAAAGTGTAAATTGTGTGTTTTGGAAAACATCAGGTAGATTTAGGGTGTTTTTTGAGTGGATCTATGGTTTTGGGGGATTTTGTTCAAGTTTTGGGGTGATTCCGTTCTTGTTTGTGGTGTTTTTGACGTGTTTTGGGTTCTCCATTGGGTTTCGTTGGGTTTTCCGTTGGCATCATGGTGGAAAAGTTTAAATTGTGGGTTTTGGAGAACATCAGGTAGGTTTAGGTTGGTTTTGAGATTGGATCTATGGTTTTGGGGGATTTTTTTCGTTTTTGGAGGTGATCCTGTTCTTTTCTGGGGTGTTTTTGACGTGTTTTGGGTTCTCCATTGGGTTTCGTTGGGTTTTCCGTGATCATCATGGTGGAAAAGTGTAAATTGTTGGTTTTGGAGAACATCAGGTAGGTTTAGGTTGGTTTGGGGATTGGATCTATGGTTTTGGGGGATTTTTTTCGTTTTTGGAGGTGATCCTGTTCTTTTCTGGGGTGTTTCTGACGTGTTTTGGGTTCTCCGTTGGGTTTCGTTGGGTTTTCCGTTGGCATCATGGTGGAAAAGTGTAAATTGTGGGTTTTGGAGAACATCAGGTAGGTTTATGAGGACTTTGGGGGCAGATTCAAGGTTTTTAGGGTTTTCTTCTGTTTTTTCTAATGATCCAGTTGTTTTTTGGGGTGTTTTTGACGTGTTTTGGGTTCTCCGTTGGGTTTCGTTGTGTTTTCCGTGGTCATCATGGTGGAAAAGTGTAAATTGTGGGTTTTGGAGAACATCAGGTAGGTTTAGGGGGACTTTTGGGGTGGATTCATGGTATTTGGGGTTTTCTTCTGTTTTTTTTTTTTTTGGGGGGGGGGTGATCCAATTCATTTTTCGGGTGTTTTTGACGTGTTTTGGGGTCTCCGTTGGGTTTTGTTGGGTTCTTGTTGGTCATCATGTTGGAAAAGTGTAAATTGCGTGTTTTGGAGAACATCAGGTAGGTTTAGTGTCGTTTTGGGGTGGATCTATGTTTTTTGGGGATTTTCTTCCAGTTTTGGGGGTGATTCCGTTCTTGTTTGGGGTGTTTTTGACGTGTTTTGGGGTCTCCGTTGGGTTTTAGTTGGATTCTCGTTGGTCCTTAAGGTAAATGGGAATGGATTGTGGGTTTTGAAGAAGATCAGGTGAGTTTAGGGTGGTTTTGCGGGGAAATTCATAGTTTTTGGTGTTTTTTCTTTTGATCCAGTTCTTTTTTGGGGTGTTTTTGACGTGTTTTGGGGTTTCCGTTGGGTTTCGTTGAGTTCCTAATGGATTTTATGGTGGTTGGGAGTGGACATTTGGATTTGGAGAACATCAGGTACATTTAAAGTGGTTTTGGGATTGCATCCGTGGTTTTTGGGGATTTTGTTCCAGTTTTGGGGGTGATTCCGTTCTTGTTTGGGGTTTTTTTGATATGTTTTGTGTTCTCCGTTGGGTTTCGTTGGGTTTTCCTTTGGCATCATGGTGGAAAAGTGTAAATTGTGGGTTTTGGAGAACATCAGGTAGGTTTAGGGGGACTTTTGGGGTGGATTCATGGTATTTGTTTTTTTTTTTCTGTTTTTTTTGGGGTGATCCCGTTCTTTTTTGGGTTTTTTTTGATGTGTTTTGGGGTCTCCGTTGGGTTTTGTGGGGTTCTTGTTGGTCATCATGTTGGAAAAGTGTAAATTGTGGGTTTTGGAGAATATCAGGTGAGTTTAAGTTTTTTTGGGTGGTGTATCTATGGTTTTGGGGGAATTCTTCTGTTTTTTTTTTTAGCGTTTTCTTCTGTTTTTGAGGTGGTCCCGTTCTTTTTTGGGGTGTTTTTGACATATTTTGGGGTCTCCGTTGGTTTTTGTTAGGTTCTTGTTGTTCATCATGGTGAAAACGGGTAAATTGTGGGTTTTGGAGAACATCAGGTAGGTTTATGAGGACTTTTGGGGCAGATTCATGGTTTTTAGGGTTTTCTTCTGGTTTTTTTTCTAGTGATCCAGATGTTTTTCAGCGTGTTTTTGACGTGTTTTGGGTTCTCCGTTGGGTTTCATTGGGTTTTCCGTGGTCATCATGGTGGAAAAGTTTAAATTGTGTGTTTTGGAGAACATCAGGTAGATTTAGGGTGTTTTTTGAGTGGATCTATGGTTTTGGGGGATTTTGTTCCAGTTTTGGGGTGATCCCGTTCTTTTTTGGGGTGTTTCTGACGTGTTTTGGGTTCTCCATTGGGTTTCGTTGGGTTTTCCGTGGTCATCATGGTGGAAAATTGTAAATTGTGGGTTTTGGAGAACATCAGGTAGGTTTAGGGGGACTTTTGGGGTGGATTCATGATATATGGGGTTTTCTTCTGTGTGTTTTTTTTTTTTTTTTGTTGGGAGGTGGTGATGCAATTCATTTTTGGGGTGTTTTTGACTTGTTTTGTGGTCTCCATTGGGTTTCGTTGGGTTTTCCGTGATCATCATGGTGGAAAAGTGTAAATTGTGGGTTTTGGAGAACATCAGGTAGGTTTAGGGGGACTTTTGGGGTGGATTCATGGTATTTGGGGTTTTCTTCTGTTTTTTTTTTTTTTTTTGGGGGGGTGATCCAATTCATTTTTGGGGTGTTTTTGACGTGTTTTGGGGTCTCCGTTGGGTTTTGTTGGGTTCTTGTTGGTCATCATGTTGGAAAAGTGTAAATTGCGTGTTTTGGAGAACATCAGGTATGTTTAGTGTCGTTTTGGGGTGGATCTATGTTTTTTGGGGATTTTCTTCCAGTTTTGGGGGTGATTCCGTTCTTGTTTGGGGTGTTTTTGACTTGTTTTGGGGTCTCCGTTGGGTTTTAGTTGGATTCTCGTTGGTCCTTATGGTAAATGGGAATGGATTGTGGGTTTTGAAGAAGATCAGGTGAGTTTAGGGTGGTTTTGCGGGGAAATTCATAGTTTTTGGTGTTTTTTCTTCTGATCCAGTTCTTTTTTGGGGTGTTTTTGACGTGTTTTGGGGTTTCCGTTGGGTTTCGTTGAGTTCCTAATGGGTTTTATGGTGGTTGGGAGTGGACATTTGGATTTGGAGAACATCAGGTACGTTTAGAGTGGTTTTGGGATTGGATCCGTGCTTTTTGGGGTTTTCTTTCGTTTTTGGGGGTGATCCTGTTCTTGTTTGGGGTGGTTTTGACGTGTTTTGGGTTCTCGGTTGGGTTTCGTTGGGTTTTCCGTGGTCATCATGGTGGAAAAGTGTAAATTGTGGGTTTTGGAGAACATCAGGTAGGTTTAGGGGGACTTTTGGGGTGGATTCATGGTATTTGTTTTTTTTTTTTCTGTTTTTTTTGGGGTGATCCCGTTCTTTTTTGGGGTGTTTTTGATGTGTTTTGTGCTCTCCGTTGGGTTTTGTGGGGTTCTTGTTGGTCATCATGTTGGAAAAGTGTAAATTGTGGGTTTTGGAGAATATCAGGTGAGTTTAAGTTTTTTTGGGTGGTGTATCTATGGTTTTGGGGGAATTCTTCTGTTTTTTTTTTTTAGCGTTTTCTTCTGTTTTTGAGGTGGTCCCGTTCTTTTTTGGGGTGTTTTTGACGTGTTTTGGGTTCTCCGTTGGGTTTCGTTGGGTTTTCCGTGGTCATCATGGTGGAAAAGTGTAAATTGTGTGTTTTGGAGAACATCAGGTAGGTTTAGGTTGGTTTTGGGATTGGATCTATGGTTTTGGGGGATTTTTTTCGTTTTTGGAGGTGATCCTGTTCTTTTCTGGGGTGTTTTTGACGTGTTTTGGGTTCTCCGTTGGGTTTTGATGGGTTTTCCGTTGGCATCATGGTGGAAAAGTGTAAATTGTGGGTTTTGGAGAACATCAGGTAGGTATATGAGGACTTTTGGGGCAGATTCAAGGTTTTTAGGGTTTTCTTCTGTTTTTTCTAGTGATCCAGTTGTTTTTCGGCGTGTTTTTTGATGTGTTTTCTGTTCTCCATTGTGTTTCGTTGGGTTTTCCGTGGTCATCATGGTGGAAAAGTGTAAATTGTGGGTTTTGGAGAACATCAGGTAGGTTTAGGGGGACTTTTGGGGTGGATTCATGGTATTTGTTTTTTTTTTTCTGTTTTTTTGGGGTGATCCCGTTCTTTTTTGGGGTTTTTTTGATGTGTTTTGGGGTCTCCGTTGGGTTTTGTGGGGTTTTTGTTGGTCATCATGTTGGAAAAGTGTAAATTGTGGGTTTTGGAGAATATCAGGTGAGTTTAAGTTTTTTTGGGTGGTGTATCTATGGTTTTGGGGGAATTCTTCTGTTTTTTTTTTAGCGTTTTCTTCTGTTTTTGAGGTGGTCCCGTTCTTTTTTGGGGTGTTTTTGACGTGTTTTGGGGTCTCCGTTGGGTTTTGTTGGGTTCTTGTTGGTCATCATGTTGGAAAAGTGTAAATTGCGTGTTTTGGAGAACATCAGGTAGGTTTAGTGTCGTTTTGGGGTGGATCTATGTTTTTTGGGGATTTTCTTCCAGTTTTGGGGGTGATTCCGTTCTTGTTTGGGGTGTTTTTGACGTGTTTTGGGGTCTCCGTTGGGTTTTAGTTGGATTCTCGTTGGTCCTTAAGGTAAATGGGAATGGATTGTGGGTTTTGAAGAAGATCAGGTGAGTTTAGGGTGGTTTTGCGGGGAAATTCATAGTTTTTGGTGTTTTTTCTTTTGATCCAGTTCTTTTTTCGGGTGTTTTTGACGTGTTTTGGGGTTTCCGTTGGGTTTCGTTGAGTTCCTAATGGATTTTATGGTGGTTGGGAGTGGACATTTGGATTTGGAGAACATCAGGTACATTTAAAGTGGTTTTGGGATTGGATCCGTGGTTTTTGGGGTTTTTGTTCCAGTTTTGGGGGTGATTCCGTTCTTGTTTGGGGTTTTTTTGATATGTTTTGTGTTCTCCGTTGGGTTTCGTTGGGTTTTCCTTTGGCATCATGGTGGAAAAGTGTAAATTGTGGGTTTTGGAGAACATCAGGTAGGTTTAGGGGGACTTTTGGGGTGGATTCATGGTATTTGTTTTTTTTTTTCTGTTTTTTTTGGGGTGATCCCGTTCTTTTTTGGGTTTTTTTTGATGTGTTTTGGGGTCTCCGTTGGGTTTTGTGGGGTTCTTGTTGGTCATCATGTTGGAAAAGTGTAAATTGTGGGTTTTGGAGAATATCAGGTGAGTTTAAGTTTTTTTGGGTGGTGTATCTATGGTTTTGGGGGAATTCTTCTGTTTTTTTTTTAGCGTTTTCTTCTGTTTTTGAGGTGGTCCCGTTCTTTTTTGGGGTGTTTTTGACATATTTTGGGGTCTCCGTTGGTTTTTGTTAGGTTCTTGTTGTTCATCATGGTGAAAACGGGTAAATTGTGGGTTTTGGAGAACATCAGGTAGGTTTATGAGGACTTTTGGGGCAGATTCATGGTTTTTAGGGTTTTCTTCTGGTTTTTTTTCTAGTGATCCAGATGTTTTTCAGCGTGTTTTTGACGTGTTTTGGGTTCTCCGTTGGGTTTCATTGGGTTTTCCGTGGTCATCATGGTGGAAAAGTTTAAATTGTGTGTTTTGGAGAACATCAGGTAGATTTAGGGTGTTTTTTGAGTGGATCTATGGTTTTGGGGGATTTTGTTCCAGTTTTGGGGTGATCCCGTTCTTTTTTGGGGTGTTTCTGACGTGTTTTGGGTTCTCCATTGGGTTTCGTTGGGTTTTCCGTGGTCATCATGGTGGAAAATTGTAAATTGTGGGTTTTGGAGAACATCAGGTAGGTTTAGGGGGACTTTTGGGGTGGATTCATGATATATGGGGTTTTCTTCTGTGTGTTTTTTTTTTTTTTTTTGTTGGGAGGTGGTGATGCAATTCATTTTTGGGGTGTTTTTGACTTGTTTTGTGGTCTCCATTGGGTTTCGTTGGGTTTTCCGTGATCATCATGGTGGAAAAGTGTAAATTGTGGGTTTTGGAGAACATCAGGTAGGTTTAGGGGGACTTTTGGGGTGGATTCATGGTATTTGGGGTTTTCTTCTGTTTTTTTTTTTTTTTTTTGGGGGGGGTGATCCAATTCATTTTTGGGGTGTTTTTGACGTGTTTTGGGGTCTCCGTTGGGTTTTGTTGGGTTCTTGTTGGTCATCATGTTGGAAAAGTGTAAATTGCGTGTTTTGGAGAACATCAGGTATGTTTAGTGTCGTTTTGGGGTGGATCTATGTTTTTTGGGGATTTTCTTCCAGTTTTGGGGGTGATTCCGTTCTTGTTTGGGGTGTTTTTGACTTGTTTTGGGGTCTCCGTTGGGTTTTAGTTGGATTCTCGTTGGTCCTTATGGTAAATGGGAATGGATTGTGGGTTTTGAAGAAGATCAGGTGAGTTTAGGGTGGTTTTGCGGGGAAATTCATAGTTTTTGGTGTTTTTTCTTCTGATCCAGTTCTTTTTTGGGGTGTTTTTGACGTGTTTTGGGGTTTCCGTTGGGTTTCGTTGAGTTCCTAATGGGTTTTATGGTGGTTGGGAGTGGACATTTGGATTTGGAGAACATCAGGTACGTTTAGAGTGGTTTTGGGATTGGATCCGTGCTTTTTGGGGTTTTCTTTCGTTTTTGGGGGTGATCCTGTTCTTGTTTGGGGTGGTTTTGACGTGTTTTGGGTTCTCGGTTGGGTTTCGTTGGGTTTTCCGTGGTCATCATGGTGGAAAAGTGTAAATTGTGGGTTTTGGAGAACATCAGGTAGGTTTAGGGGGACTTTTGGGGTGGATTCATGGTATTTGTTTTTTTTTTTTCTGTTTTTTTTGGGGTGATCCCGTTCTTTTTTGGGGTGTTTTTGATGTGTTTTGTGCTCTCCGTTGGGTTTTGTGGGGTTCTTGTTGGTCATCATGTTGGAAAAGTGTAAATTGTGGGTTTTGGAGAATATCAGGTGAGTTTAAGTTTTTTTGGGTGGTGTATCTATGGTTTTGGGGGAATTCTTCTGTTTTTTTTTTTAGCGTTTTCTTCTGTTTTTGAGGTGGTCCCGTTCTTTTTTGGGGTGTTTTTGACGTGTTTTGGGTTCTCCGTTGGGTTTCGTTGGGTTTTCCGTGGTCATCATGGTGGAAAAGTGTAAATTGTGTGTTTTGGAGAACATCAGGTAGGTTTAGGTTGGTTTTGGGATTGGATCTATGGTTTTGGGGGATTTTTTTCGTTTTTGGAGGTGATCCTGTTCTTTTCTGGGGTGTTTTTGACGTGTTTTGGGTTCTCCGTTGGGTTTTGATGGGTTTTCCGTTGGCATCATGGTGGAAAAGTGTAAATTGTGGGTTTTGGAGAACATCAGGTAGGTATATGAGGACTTTTGGGGCAGATTCAAGGTTTTTAGGGTTTTCTTCTGTTTTTTCTAGTGATCCAGTTGTTTTTCGGCGTGTTTTTTGATGTGTTTTGTGTTCTCCATTGTGTTTCGTTGGGTTTTCCGTGGTCATCATGGTGGAAAAGTGTAAATTGTGGGTTTTGGAGAACATCAGGTAGGTTTAGGGGGACTTTTGGGGTGGATTCATGGTATTTGTTTTTTTTTTTTCTGTTTTTTTGGGGTGATCCCGTTCTTTTTTGGTGTGTTTTTGATGTGTTTTGGGGTCTCCGTTGGGTTTTGTGGGGTTTTTGTTGGTCATCATGTTGGAAAAGTGTAAATTGTGGGTTTTGGAGAATATCAGGTGAGTTTAAGTTTTTTTGGGTGGTGTATCTATGGTTTTGGGGGAATTCTTCTGTTTTTTTTTTAGCGTTTTCTTCTGTTTTTGAGGTGGTCCCGTTCTTTTTTGGGGTGTTTTTGACGTGTTTTGGGTTCTCCGTTGGGTTTCGTTGGGTTTTCCGTGGTCATCATGGTGGAAAAGTGTAAATTGTGTGTTTTGGAGAACATCAGGTAGGTTTAGGTTGGTTTTGGGATTGGATCTATGGTTTTGGGGGATTTTTTTCGTTTTTGGAGGTGGTCCTGTTCTTTTCTGGGGTGTTTCTGACGTGTTTTGGGTTCTCCGTTGGGTTTCGTTGGGTTTTCCGTTGGCATCATGGTGGAAAAGTGTAAACTGTGGGTTTTGGAGAACATCAGGTAGGTTTATGAGGACTTTGGGGGCAGATTCAAGGTTTTTAGGGTTTTCTTCTGTTTTTTCTAATGATCCCGTTCTTTTTTCGGCGTGTTTTTGACGTGTTTTGGGTTCTCCGTTGGGTTTCGTTGTGTTTTCCGTGGTCATCATGGTGGAAAAGTGTAAATTGTGGGTTTTGGAGAACATCAGGTAGGTTTAGGGGGACTTTTGGGGTGGATTCATGGTATTTGGGGTTTTCTTCTGTTTTTTTTTTTTTGGGGGGGGGTGATCCAATTCATTTTTGGGGTGTTTTTGACGTGTTTTTGGGTCTCCGTTGGGTTTTGTTGGGTTCTTGTTGGTCATCATGTTGGAAAAGTGTAAATTGCGTGTTTTGGAGAACATCAGGTAGGTTTAGTGTCGTTTTGGGGTGGATCTATGTTTTTTGGGGATTTTCTTCCAGTTTTGGGGGTGATTCCGTTCTTGTTTGGGGTGTTTTTGACTTGTTTTGGGGTCTCCGTTGGGTTTTAGTTGGATTCTCGTTGGTCCTTAAGGTAAATGGGAATGGATTGTGGGTTTTGAAGAAGATCAGGTGAGTTTAGGGTGGTTTTGCGGGGAAATTCATAGTTTTTGGTGTTTTTTCTTTTGATCCAGTTCTTTTTTGGGGTGTTTTTGACGTGTTTTGGGGTTTCCGTTGGGTTTCGTTGAGTTCCTAATGGATTTTATGGTGGTTGGGAGTGGACATTTGGATTTGGAGAACATCAGGTACATTTAAAGTGGTTTTGGGATTGGATCCGTGGTTTTTGGGGATTTTGTTCCAGTTTTGGGGGTGATTCCGTTCTTGTTTGGGGTTTTTTTGATATGTTTTGTGTTCTCCGTTGGGTTTCGTTGGGTTTTCCTTTGGCATCATGGTGGAAAAGTGTAAATTGTGGGTTTTGGAGAACATCAGGTAGGTTTAGGGGGACTTTTGGGGTGGATTCATGGTATTTGTTTTTTTTTTTTCTGTTTTTTTTTGGGGTGATCCCGTTCTTTTTTGGGGTGTTTTTGATGTGTTTTGGGGTCTCCGTTGGGTTTTGTGGGGTTCTTGTTGGTCATCATGTTGGAAAAGTGTAAATTGTGGGTTTTGGAGAATATCAGGTGAGTTTAAGTTTTTTTGGGTGGTGTATCTATGGTTTTGGGGGAATTCTTCTGTTTTTTTTTTAGCGTTTTCTTCTGTTTTTGAGGTGGTCCCGTTCTTTTTTGGGGTGTTTTTGACATATTTTGGGGTCTCCGTTGGTTTTTGTTAGGTTCTTGTTGTTCATCATGGTGAAAACGGGTAAATTGTGGGTTTTGGAGAACATCAGGTAGGTTTATGAGGACTTTTGGGGCAGATTCATGGTTTTTAGGGTTTTCTTCTGTTTTTTTTTTTCTAGTGATCCAGTTGTTTTTCAGCATGTTTTTGACGTGTTTTGGGTTCTCCGTTGGGTTTCATTGGATTTTCCGTGGTCATCATGGTGGAAAAGTTTAAATTGTGTGTTTTGGAGAACATCAGGTAGATTTAGGGTGTTTTTTGAGTGGATCTATGGTTTTGGGGGATTTTGTTCCAGTTTTGGGGTGATCCCATTCTTTTTTGGGGTGTTTCTGACGTGTTTTGGGTTCTCCGTTGGGTTTCGTTGGGTTTTCCGTGGTCATCATGGTGGAAAATTGTAAATTGTGGGTTTTGGAGAACATCAGGTAGGTTTAGGGGGACTTTTGGGGTGGATTCATGATATATGGGGTTTTCTTCTGTGTGTTTTTTTTTTTTTTTGTTGGGAGGTGGTGATGCAATTCATTTTTGGGGTGTTTTTGACTTGTTTTGTGGTCTCCATTGGGTTTCGTTGGGTTTTCCGTGATCATCATGGTGGAAAAGTGTAAATTGTGGGTTTTGGAGAACATCAGGTAGGTTTAGGGGGACTTTTGGGGTGGATTCATGGTATTTGGGGTTTTCTTCTGTTTTTTTTTTTTTTTTTGAGGGGGGTGATCCAATTCATTTTTGGGGTGTTTTTGACGTGTTTTGGGGTCTCCGTTGGGTTTTGTTGGGTTCTTGTTGGTCATCATGTTGGAAAAGTGTAAATTGCGTGTTTTGGAGAACATCAGGTAGGTTTAGTGTCGTTTTGGGGTGGATCTATGTTTTTTGGGGATTTTCTTCCAGTTTTGGGGGTGATTCCGTTCTTGTTTGGGGTGTTTTTGACGTGTTTTGGGGTCTCCGTTGGGTTTTAGTTGGATTCTCGTTGGTCCTTAAGGTAAATGGGAATGGATTGTGGGTTTTGAAGAAGATCAGGTGAGTTTAGGGTGGTTTTGCGGGGAAATTCATAGTTTTTGGTGTTTTTTCTTCTGATCCAGTTCTTTTTTGGGGTGTTTTTGACGTGTTTTGGGGTTTCCGTTGGGTTTCGTTGAGTTCCTAATGGGTTTTATGGTGGTTGGGAGTGGACATTTGGATTTGGAGAACATCAGGTACGTTTAGAGTGGTTTTGGGATTGGATCCGTGCTTTTTGGGGTTTTCTTTCGTTTTTTGGGGTGATCCTGTTCTTGTTTGGGGTGGTTTTGACGTGTTTTGGGTTCTCGGTTGGGTTTCGTTGGGTTTTCCGTGGTCATCATGGTGGAAAAGTGTAAATTGTTGGTTTTGGAGAACATCAGGTAGGTTTAGGGGGACTTTTGGGGTGGATTCATGGTATTTGTTTTTTATTTTTCTGGTTTTTTTGGGGTGATCCCGTTCTTTTTTGGGGTGTTTTTGATGTGTTTTGTGGTCTCCGTTGGGTTTTGTGGGGTTCTTGTTGGTCATCATGTTGGAAAAGTGTAAATTGTGGGTTTTGGAGAATATCAGGTGAGTTTAAGTTTTTTTGGGTGGTGTATCTATGGTTTTGGGGGAATTCTTCTGTTTTTTTTTTAGCGTTTTCTTCTGTTTTTGAGGTGGTCCCGTTCTTTTTTGGGGTGTTTTTGACGTGTTTTGGGTTCTCCGTTGGGTTTCGTTGGGTTTTCCGTGGTCATCATGGTGGAAAAGTGTAAATTGTGTGTTTTGGAGAACATCAGGTAGGTTTAGGTTGGTTTTGGGATTGGATCTATGGTTTTGGGGGATTTTTTTCGTTTTTGGAGGTGATCCTGTTCTTTTCTGGGGTGTTTTTGACATGTTTTGGGTTCTCCGTTGGGTTTTGATGGGTTTTCCGTTGGCATCATGGTGGAAAAGTGTAAATTGTGGGTTTTGGAGAACATCAGGTAGGTATATGAGGACTTTTGGGGCAGATTCAAGGTTTTTAGGGTTTTCTTCTGTTTTTTCTAGTGATCCAGTTGTTTTTCGGCGTGTTTTTTGATGTGTTTTGTGTTCTCCATTGTGTTTCGTTGGGTTTTCCGTGGTCATCATGGTGGAAAAGTGTAAATTGTGGGTTTTGGAGAACATCAGGTAGGTTTAGGGGGACTTTTGGGGTGGATTCATGGTATTTGTTTTTTTTTTTCTGTTTTTTTGGGGTGATCCCGTTCTTTTTTGGGGTGTTTTTGATGTGTTTTGGGGTCTCCGTTGGGTTTTGTGGGGTTCTTGTTGGTCATCATGTTGGAAAAGTGTAAATTGTGGGTTTTGGAGAATATCAGGTGAGTTTAAGTTTTTTTGGGTGGTGTATCTATGGTTTTGGGGGAATTCTTCTGGTTTTTTTTTAGCGTTTTCTTCTGTTTTTGAGGTGGTCCCGTTCTTTTTTGGGGTGTTTTTGACGTGTTTTGGGTTCTCCGTTGGGTTTCGTTGGGTTTTCCGTGGTCATCATGGTGGAAAAGTGTAAATTGTGTGTTTTGGAGAACATCAGGTAGGTTTAGGTTGGTTTTGGGATTGGATCTATGGTTTTGGGGGATTTTTTTCGTTTTTGGAGGTGATCCTGTTCTTTTCTGGGGTGTTTCTGACGTGTTTTGGGTTCTCCGTTGGGTTTCGTTGGGTTTTCCGTTGGCATCATGGTGGAAAAGTGTAAATTGTGGGTTTTGGAGAACATCAGGTAGGTTTATGAGGACTTTGGGGGCAGATTCAAGGTTTTTAGGGTTTTCTTCTGTTTTTTCTAATGATCCAGTTGTTTTTTGGGGTGTTTTTGACGTGTTTTGGGTTCTCCGTTGGGTTTCGTTGGGTTTTCCGTGGTCATCATGGTGGAAAAGTGTAAATTGTGTGTTTTGGAGAACATCAGGTAGGTTTAGGTTGGTTTTGGGATTGGATCTATGGTTTTGGGGGATTTTTTTCGTTTTTGGAGGTGATCCTGTTCTTTTCTGGGGTGTTTTTGACGTGTTTTGGGTTCTCCGTTGGGTTTTGATGGGTTTTCCGTTGGCATCATGGTGGAAAAGTGTAAATTGTGGGTTTTGGAGAACATCAGGTAGGTATATGAGGACTTTGGGGGCAGATTCAAGGTTTTTAGGGTTTTCTTCTGTTTTTTCTAGTGATCCAGTTGTTTTTCGGCGTGTTTTTTGATGTGTTTTGTGTTCTCCATTGTGTTTCGTTGGGTTTTCCGTGGTCATCATGGTGGAAAAGTGTAAATTGTGGGTTTTGGAGAACATCAGGTAGGTTTAGGGGGACTTTTGGGGTGGATTCATGGTATTTGTTTTTTTTTCTGTTTTTTTGGGGTGATCCCGTTCTTTTTTGGGGTGTTTTTGATGTGTTTTGGGGTCTCCGTTGGGTTTTGTGGGGTTCTTGTTGGTCATCATGTTGGAAAAGTGTAAATTGTGGGTTTTGGAGAATATCAGGTGAGTTTAAGTTTTTTTGGGTGGTGTATCTATGGTTTTGGGGGAATTCTTCTGGTTTTTTTTTAGCGTTTTCTTCTGTTTTTGAGGTGGTCCCGTTCTTTTTTGGGGTGTTTTTGACGTGTTTTGGGTTCTCCGTTGGGTTTCGTTGGGTTTTCCGTGGTCATCATGGTGGAAAAGTGTAAATTGTGTGTTTTGGAGAACATCAGGTAGGTTTAGGTTGGTTTTGGGATTGGATCTATGGTTTTGGGGGATTTTTTTCGTTTTTGGAGGTGATCCTGTTCTTTTCTGGGGTGTTTCTGACGTGTTTTGGGTTCTCCGTTGGGTTTCGTTGGGTTTTCCGTTGGCATCATGGTGGAAAAGTGTAAATTGTGGGTTTTGGAGAACATCAGGTAGGTTTATGAGGACTTTGGGGGCAGATTCAAGGTTTTTAGGGTTTTCTTCTGTTTTTTCTAATGATCCAGTTGTTTTTTGGGGTGTTTTTGACGTGTTTTGGGTTCTCCGTTGGGTTTCGTTGGGTTTTCCGTGGTCATCATGGTGGAAAAGTGTAAATTGTGTGTTTTGGAGAACATCAGGTAGGTTTAGGTTGGTTTTGGGATTGGATCTATGGTTTTGGGGGATTTTTTTCGTTTTTGGAGGTGATCCTGTTCTTTTCTGGGGTGTTTTTGACGTGTTTTGGGTTCTCCGTTGGGTTTTGATGGGTTTTCCGTTGGCATCATGGTGGAAAAGTGTAAATTGTGGGTTTTGGAGAACATCAGGTAGGTATATGAGGACTTTGGGGGCAGATTCAAGGTTTTTAGGGTTTTCTTCTGTTTTTTCTAGTGATCCAGTTGTTTTTCGGCGTGTTTTTTGATGTGTTTTGTGTTCTCCATTGTGTTTCGTTGGGTTTTCCGTGGTCATCATGGTGGAAAAGTGTAAATTGTGGGTTTTGGAGAACATCAGGTAGGTTTAGGGGGACTTTTGGGGTGGATTCATGGTATTTGTTTTTTTTTTTCTGTTTTTTTGGGGTGATCCCGTTCTTTTTTGGGGTGTTTTTGATGTGTTTTGGGGTCTCCGTTGGGTTTTGTGGGGTTCTTGTTGGTCATCATGTTGGAAAAGTGTAAATTGTGGGTTTTGGAGAATATCAGGTGAGTTTAAGTTTTTTTGGGTGGTGTATCTATGGTTTTGGGGGAATTCTTCTGTTTTTTTTTTAGCGTTTTCTTCTGTTTTTGAGGTGGTCCCGTTCTTTTTTGGGGTGTTTTTGACGTGTTTTGGGTTCTCCGTTGGGTTTCGTTGGGTTTTCCGTGGTCATCATGGTGGAAAAGTGTAAATTGTGTGTTTTGGAGAACATCAGGTAGGTTTAGGTTGGTTTTGGGATTGGATCTATGGTTTTGGGGGATTTTTTTCGTTTTTGGAGGTGATCCTGTTCTTTTCTGGGGTGTTTCTGACGTGTTTTGGGTTCTCCGTTGGGTTTCGTTGGGTTTTCCGTTGGCATCATGGTGGAAAAGTGTAAATTGTGGGTTTTGGAGAACATCAGGTAGGTTTATGAGGACTTTGGGGGCAGATTCAAGGTTTTTAGGGTTTTCTTCTGTTTTTTCTAATGATCCAGTTGTTTTTCGGCGTGTTTTTGACGTGTTTTGGGTTCTGCATTGGGTTTCGTTGTGTTTTCCGTGGTCATCATGGTGGAAAAGTGTAAATTGTGGGTTTTGGAGAACATCAGGTAGGTTTAGGGGGACTTTTGGGGTGGATTCATGGTATTTGGGGTTTTCTTCTGTTTTTTTTTTTTGGGGGGGGGGTGATCCAATTCATTTTTGGGGTGTTTTTGACGTGTTTTGGGGTCTCCGTTGGGTTTTGTTGGGTCCTTGTTGGTCATCATGTTGGAAAAGTGTAAATTGCGTGTTTTGGAGAACATCAGGTAGGTTTAGTGTCGTTTTGGGGTGGATCTATGTTTTTTGGGGATTTTCTTCCAGTTTTGGGGGTGATTCCGTTCTTGTTTGGGGTGTTTTTGACTTGTTTTGGGGTCTCCGTTGGGTTTTAGTTGGATTCTCGTTGGTCCTTAAGGTAAATGGGAATGGATTGTGGGTTTTGAAGAAGATCAGGTGAGTTTAGGGTGGTTTTGCGGGGAAATTCATAGTTTTTGGTGTTTTTTCTTTTGATCCAGTTCTTTTTTGGAGTGTTTTTGACGTGTTTTGGGGTTTCCGTTGGGTTTCGTTGAGTTCCTAATGGATTTTATGGTGGTTGGGAGTGGACATTTGGATTTGGAGAACATCAGGTACATTTAAAGTGGTTTTGGGATTGGATCCGTGGTTTTTGGGGATTTTGTTCCAGTTTTGGGGGTGATTCCGTTCTTGTTTGTGGTTTTTTTGATATGTTTTGTGTTCTCCGTTGGGTTTCGTTGGGTTTTCCTTTGGCATCATGGTGGAAAAGTGTAAATTGTAGGTTTTGGAGAACATCAGGTAGGTTTAGGGGGACTTTTGGGGTGGATTCATGGTATTTGTTTTTTTTTTTTCTGTTTTTCTGGGGTGATCCCGTTCTTTTTTGGGGTGTTTTTGATGTGTTTTGGGGTCTCCGTTGGGTTTTGTGGGGTTCTTGTTGGTCATCATGTTGGAAAAGTGTAAATTGTGTTTTTTGGAGAATATCCGGTGAGTTTAAGTTTTTTTGGGTGGTGTATCTATGGTTTTGGGGGAATTCTCTGTTTTTTTTTTAGCGTTTTCTTCTGTTTTTGAGGTGGTCCCGTTCTTTTTTGGGGTGTTTTTGACATATTTTGGGGTCTCCGTTGGTTTTTGTTAGGTTCTTGTTGTTCATCATGGTGAAAACGGGTAAATTGTGGGTTTTGGAGAACATCAGGTAGGTTTATGAGGACTTTTGGGGCAGATTCATGGTTTTTAGGGTTTTCTTCTGTTTTTTTTTCTAGTGATCCAGTTGTTTTTCAGCGTGTTTTTGACGTGTTTTGGGTTCTCCGTTGGGTTTCATTGGGTTTTCCGTGGTCATCATGGTGGAAAAGTTTAAATTGTGTGTTTTGGAGAACATCAAGTAGATTTAGGGTGTTTTTTGAGTGGATCTATGGTTTTGGGGGATTTTGTTCCAGTTTTGGGGTGATCCCGTTCTTTTTTGGGGTGTTTCTGACGTGTTTTGGGTTCTCCGTTGGGTTTCGTTGGGTTTTCCGTTGGCATCATGGTGGAAAATTGTAAATTGTGGGTTTTGGAGAACATCAGGTAGGTTTATGAGAACTTTTGGGGCAGATTCAAGGTTTTTAGGGTTTTCTTCTGTTTTTTCTAGTGATCCAGTTGTTTTTCGGCGTGTTTTTGACGTGTTTTGTGTTCTCCATTGGGTTTCGTTGGGTTTTCCGTGGTCATCATGGTGGAAAAGTGTAAATTGTGGGTTTTGGAGAACATCAGGTAGGTTTAGGGGGACTTTTGGGGTGGATTCATGATATATGGGGTTTTCTTCTGTTTTTTTTTTTTTTTTTTTTTTTTTGGGAGGTGGTGATGCAATTCATTTTTGGGGTGTTTTTGATGTGTTTTGGGGTCTCCATTGGGTTTCGTTGGGTTTTCTGTGGTCATCATGGTGGAAAAGTGTAAATCGTTGGTTTTGGAGAACATCCGGTAGGTTTAGGTTGGTTTTGGGATTGAACCTATGGTTTTGGGGGATTTTTTTCCGTTTTTGGAGGTGATCCTGTTCTTTTCTGGGGTGTTTCTGACGTGTTTTGGGTTCTCCGTTGGGTTTCGTTGGGTTTTCCGTTGGCATCATGGTGGAAAAGTGTAAATTGTGGGTTTTGGAGAACATCAGGTAGGTTTAGGGGGACTTTTGGGGTGGATTCATGGTATTTGGGGTTTTCTTCTGTTTTTTTTTTTTTTTTTTTTTGGGGGGGGGTGATCCAACTCATTTTTGGGGTGTTTTTGACGTGTTTTGGGGTCTCCGTTGGGTTTCGTTGGGTTTTCCGTGGTCATCATGGTGGAAAAGTGTAAATTGCGGGTTTTGGAGAACATCAGGTATGTTTAGTGTCGTTTTCGGGTGGATCTATGTTTTTGGGGGATTTTCTTCCAGTTTTGGGGGTGATTCCGTTCTTGTTTGGGGTGTTTTTGACTTGTTTTGGGGTCTCCGTTGGGTTTTAGTTGGATTCTCGTTGGTCCTTAAGGTAAATGGGAATGGATTGTGGGTTTTGAAGAAGATCAGGTGAGTTTAGGGTGGTTTTGCCGGGAAATTCATAGTTTTTGGTGTCTTTTCTTCTGATCCAGTTCTTGTTTGGGGTGTTTTTGACGTGTTTTGGGGTTTCCGTTGGGTTTCGTTGAGTTCCTAATGGGTTTTATGGTGGTTGGGAGTGGACATTTGGATTTGGAGAACATCAGGTACGTTTAGAGTGCTTTTGGGATTGGATCCGTGCTTTTTGGGGATTTTGTTCCAGTTTTGGGGGTGATTCCGTTCTTGTTTGTGGCTTTTTTGATGTGTTTTGGGTTCTCCGTTGGGTTTCGTTGGGTTTTCCGTGGCATCATGGTGGAAAAGTGTAAATTGTGGGATTTGGAGAACATCAGGTAGATTTAGGGTGTTTTTTGAGTGGATCTATGGTTTTGGGGGATTTTGTTCCAGTTTTGGGGTGATCCCGTTCTTTTTTGGGGTGTTTCTGACGTGTTTTGGGTTCTCCGTTGGGTTTCGTTGGGTTTTCCGTTGGCATCATGGTGGAAAAGTGTAAATTGTGGGTTTTGGAGAACATCAGGTAGGTTTAGGGGGACTTTTGGGGTGGATTCATGATATATGGGGTTTTCTTCTGTGTGTTTTTTTTTTTTTTTTGTTGGGAGGTGGTGATGCAATTCATTTTTGGGGTGTTTTTGATGTGTTTTGGGGTCTCCATTGGGTTTCGTTGGGTTTTCCGTGGTCATCATGTTGGAAAAGTGTAAATTGTGGGTTTTGGAGAACATCAGGTAGGTTTATGAGGACTTTGGGGGCAGATTCAAGGTTTTTAGGGTTTTCTTCTGTTTTTTCTAGTGATCCAGTTGTTTTTCGGCGTGTTTTTGACGTGTTTTGTGTTCTCCATTGGGTTTCGTTGGGTTTTCCGTGGTCATCATGGTGGAAAAGTGTAAATTGTGGGTTTTGGAGAACATCAGGTAGGTTTAGGGGGACTTTTGGGGTGGATTCATGGTATTTGGGGTTTTCTTCTGTTTATTTTTTTTTTTTTTGGGGGGGGGTGATCCAATTCATTTTTGGGGTGTTTTTGACGTGTTTTGGGGTCTCCGTTGGGTTTTAGTTGGATTCTCGTTGGTCCTTAAGGTAAATGGGAATGGATTGTGGGTTTTGAAGAAGATCAGGTGAGTTTAGGGTGGTTTTGCGGGGAAATTCATAGTTTTTGGTGTTTTTTCTTCTGATCCAGTTCTTTTTTGGGGTGTTTTTGACGTGTTTTGGGGTTTCCGTTGGGTTTCGTTGAGTTCCTAATGGGTTTTATGGTGGTTGGGAGTGGACATTTGGATTTGGAGAACATCAGGTATGTTTAGAGTGGTTTTGGGATTGGATCCGTGCTTTTTGGGGTTTACTTTGGTTTTGGGGGTGATCCTGTTCTTGTTTGGGGTGTTTTTGATGTGTTTTGGGTTCTCCATTGGGTTTCGTTGGGTTTTCCGTGGTCATCATGGTGGAAAAGTGTAAATTGCGGGTTTTGGAAAACATCAGGTAGGTTTACTGTCTTTTTGGGGTGGATCTATGTTTTTTGGGGATTTTCTTCCAGTTTTGGGGGTGATCCTGTTCTTGTTTGGGGAGTTTTTGACGTTTTTTGTGGTCTCTGTTTTGTTTTGTTGTGTTTTCCTTGTTCATTTTGGTGGAAAAAGCTGAATAGTGTGTTTTGGAGAACATCAGGTATGTTTAGGGCGTTTTTGGGATTTGATCCGTGCTTTTTGGGGATTTTGTTCCAGTTTTGGGGGTGATTCCGTTCTTGTTTGTGGTGTTTTTGATGTGTTTTGTGTTCTCCGTTGGGTTTCGTTGGGTTTTCCGTTGGCATCATGGTGGAAAATTGTAAATTGTGGGTTTTGGAGAACATCAGGTAGGTTTAGGGGGACTTTTGGGGTGGATTCATGGTATTTGTTTTTTTTTTTCTGTTTTTCTGGGGTGATCCCGTTCTTTTTTGGGGTGTTTTTGATGTGTTTTGGGGTCTCCGTTGGGTTTTGTGGGGTTCTTGTTGGTCATCATGTTGGAAAAGTGTAAATTGTGTTTTTTGGAGAATATCCGGTGAGTTTAAGTTTTTTTGGGTGGTGTATCTATGGTTTTGGGGGAATTCTCTGTTTTTTTTTTAGCGTTTTCTTCTGTTTTTGAGGTGGTCCCGTTCTTTTTTGGGGTGTTTTTGACATATTTTGGGGTCTCCGTTGGTTTTTGTTAGGTTCTTGTTGTTCATCATGGTGAAAACGGGTAAATTGTGGGTTTTGGAGAACATCAGGTAGGTTTATGAGGACTTTTGGGGCAGATTCATGGTTTTTAGGGTTTTCTTCTGTTTTTTTTTCTAGTGATCCAGTTGTTTTTCAGCGTGTTTTTGACGTGTTTTGGGTTCTCCGTTGGGTTTCATTGGGTTTTCCGTGGTCATCATGGTGGAAAAGTTTAAATTGTGTGTTTTGGAGAACATCAAGTAGATTTAGGGTGTTTTTTGAGTGGATCTATGGTTTTGGGGGATTTTGTTCCAGTTTTGGGGTGATCCCGTTCTTTTTTGGGGTGTTTCTGACGTGTTTTGGGTTCTCCGTTGGGTTTCGTTGGGTTTTCCGTTGGCATCATGGTGGAAAATTGTAAATTGTGGGTTTTGGAGAACATCAGGTAGGTTTATGAGAACTTTTGGGGCAGATTCAAGGTTTTTAGGGTTTTCTTCTGTTTTTTTTAGTGATCCAGTTGTTTTTCGGCGTGTTTTTGACGTGTTTTGTGTTCTCCATTGGGTTTCGTTGGGTTTTCCGTGGTCATCATGGTGGAAAAGTGTAAATTGTGGGTTTTGGAGAACATCAGGTAGGTTTAGGGGGACTTTTGGGGTGGATTCATGATATATGGGGTTTTCTTCTG
>NW_028136616.1:85000-87500 GCF_965140915.1 Aythya marila | reverse complement strand
TTAGGGTTACGGTTAGTGTTCTCTTAGGGTTAGGGTTAGGGTTAGGGTTAGGGTTAGGGGTAGTGTTGGGGTTAGGGTAAGGGTTAGGGTTAGTATTCTCTTAGGTTAGGGTTAGGGTTAGGGTTAGGGTTTGTGTTAGGGTTAGGGTTAGGGTTAGGGTTAGGTCAAGGGTTAGGGATACAGTTAGGGTTAGGGTAAGGGTTAGGGCTAGGGTTAGTGTTCTCTTAGGGTTAGGGTTACGGTTAGGGATAGGGTTAGGGTTAGGGTTAGGTTTAGGGTTAGGATTAGGGTTAGGGTTAGTGTTAGTGATCTCTTAGGCTTAGGGTTAGGGTTAGGGTTATGGTTAGGGTTAGGTTAGGGTTAGGGTTAGGGTTAGGGTTAGGGTTAAGGTTAGGGTTAGGGTTATGGTTAGGGTTAGGGTTATAGTTAGTGTTCTCTTAGGGTTAGGGTTAGGGTTAGGGTTAGGGTTAGGGGTTAGGTTTAGGGTTAGGGTTAGGGTTAGGGTTAGGGTTGGGGTTAGGCTTAGGTTTAGGCTTAGGCTTAGGCTTAGGCTTAGGCTTAGGGTTAGGGTTAGGGTTTTGGTTAGTGTTAGGGTTAGGGTTAGGATTCTCTTAGGGTTAGGGTTAGGATTAGGGTTAGTGCTAGGGTTCTCTTAGGGTAAGGGTTAGGGTTAGGGTTAGGTTTAGGGTTAGGTTTAGGGTTAGGGTTAGGGTTAGGTTTAGGGTTAACGTTAGGGTTAGGGTTAGGGTTTGGTTTAGGGTTAGCGTTAGGGTTAGGGTTAGGTTTAGGGTTAGGGTTAGGGTTAGGGTTAGGGTTAGGTTTAGGGTTAGGGTTCTCTTAGGGTTAGGGTTAGGTTTAGGGTTAGGGTTAGGGTTAGGGTTAGGATTAAGGTTAGGGTTAGGGTTAGTGTTCTCTTAGGGTTAGGGTTAGGGTTAGGGTTAGGATTAGGGTTAGGTTTAGGGTTACGTTTAGGGTTAGGGTTAGTGTTAGTGTTCTCTTAGGGTTAGGGTTAGGGTTAAGGTTAGGATTAGGATTAGGGTTAGGGTTAGGGTTAGGGTTAGGTTTAGCGTTAGGGGTAGGGTTTGGGTTAGGGTTAAGTTTAGGTTTAGGATTAAGGTTAGTGTTAGGGTTAGGGTTAGGGTTAGGTTTAGGGTTAGGGTTAGGGTTAGAGTTAGGGAATGGGTTACGGTAAGGGTTTGGGTTAAGGTTAATATTAGGGTTAGGGTTAGGTTTAGGGTTAGGGTTCTCTTAGGGTTAGGGTTAGGGTTAGTGATCTCTTAGGTTAGGTTTAGAGTTAGGGTAAGGTTTAGGTTTAGGGTTAGGGGTAGTGTTAGGGTTAGGGTTCTCTTAGGGTTAGGGTTCAGGTTAGGGTTACGGTTAGGGTTAGGGTTAGGGTTAGGGTTAGTGTTATGGTTAGCGTTACGGTTAGCCTTAGGGTGAGGGTTAGGTTTAGAGTTAGTGATCTCTTAGGTTTAGGTTTAGGGTTAGGGTTAGGGTTACGATTAGGGTTAGGGTTAGGGTTAGGGTTATGGTTAGGGTTAGGGTTAGGGTTAGTGTTAGGGTTAGGGTTAGGGTTAGGGTTAGGGTTAGGGTTAGGCTTAGGCTTAGGCTTAGGCTTAGGCTTAGGGTTAGGGTTAGGGTCAGGGTTAGGTTTAGGGTTAGGGTTAGGGTTAGGGTTCTCTTAGGGTTAGGGTTAGGATTAGGGTTAGGGATAGCGTTCTCTTAGGGTTAGGGTTAGGTTTAGGGTAAGGGTTAGGTTTAGGGTTAGGTTTAGGGTTAGGGTTAGGGTTAGGGTTAGGGTGAGGGTTAGGGTTAGGGTTAGGGTTAGGGTTAGTGTTAGGCTTAGTGTTAGGGTTTTCTTAGGGTTAGGGTTAGGTTTAGGGTTAGGTTTAGGGTTAGGGTTAGGGTTAGGGTTAGGGTTAGGGTTAGGATTAGGGTTAGGGTTAGGGTTAGGTTTAGGTTTACTATTAGGGGTAGGGTTAGGGTTAGGGTTAGGGTTAGGGTTAGGATTAAGGTTAGTGTTAGGGTTAGGATTAGGGTTAGGTTTAGGGTTAGGGTTAGGGTTAGGGTTACGATTAGGGTTAGGGTTAGGGTTAGGATTAGTCTTAGGGTTAGGGTTAGTGTTAGGGTTATGGTTAGGGTTAGGGTTAGGGTTAGGGTTAACGTTAGTGTTAGGGTTAGGGTTAGGGTTAGGGTTAGGGTTAGGGTTAGGGTTACGGTTAGGGATAGGGTTAGGGTAAGGGTTTGGGTTAGGTTTAGGGTTAGGTTTAGGGTTAGTTTTAGGGTTAAGTTAAGGATTAGCATTAGTGTTAGGGTTTAGTGTTAGGTTTCTCTTAGGGTTAGGGTTAGGGTTAGGGTTAGGGTTAGGGTAAGGGTTAGGGTTAGGGTTAGGGTTAGGGTTAGGGTTAGGGTTAGGTTTAGGGTTAGTGATCTCTTAGGTTTAAGTTTAGGGTTAGGGTAAGGGTTAGGGTTAGGGTTAGGGTTAGGGTTAGGGTTAGGT